>NC_133225.1:23579039-23801539 GCF_040436345.1 Pagrus major | reverse complement strand
ACACAAACATACGCACACTCCCCCTGCTTGCCATTTTCCCAAGACAAAAGAAAAAGAGGCAGCTAATATATTTGCAGCTTTGCGAGAGGGGGTGGAGGAGTGGGGAGGAATCTGCTGCTAGGCTGAGCTTGGCAGACAGTGGTGTATATGTGTGTGTGTGTGTGTGTGTGTGTGTGTGTGTGTGTGTGTGTGTGTGTGTGTGTGTGTGTGTGTGTGTGTGTGTGTGTGTGTGTGTGTGTGCTGTTTATCGTGAGTGGAGACAGGGGTATCACTCAGTGAGACAGAATACTCTGGGTTCCCCCAGCGGACGATCCTGCTATCACTGCACCACAACACTACAACACACAGCAGCACTGTGCAGCTTTGCACCGTACCCCTGCAGAATAGCACCGTACAGCAGGGAAGAGCAACAAACTTTGCAGCACAGGGCGACAATCTTGCTTTTCTACTCTTAAAAAATAGGCCTAAACTTCACTTTTATTCCTGCTCTAGCCTGATTCTTTTAGAAGTAATTGTGGTGGGTTAGGTTATATATAGTTGAGGCATACAGCAGGTACTGGGGGGATTTGACACATGAGAGATCATACTCTGTGGGATAGGCTCGACTGTTTCTAGCACACATATACATGCACCTCCCACTTGGCCACTCACCATGAGTAAAAAGGGGGGAACAGCTTTTAACATCACAGCAAGTGGACATAATGTTGTTAACCAGGTTTTTTTTTTTTTTTTTTTTTTTAAAGTGTCTTTTATAAACTGATTAAATGCTTAACTCAGCATCAGCCATGGTGTTTCATTTTGGGTGTGAACTTCATGAGCAATATTCATTTTTCCATATGCTTGCAAATGGATGCAAGGAGGGAATGAATGAGGATGGAGTAAAAGAGCAAAAAGCTGAAACCATGAGGAAAAAAGAGGAGAGAAAGACAGACAGACGAGTGAATGTCATGAGGAAGGAGAGATGGAAAAGGTATTCGATGGACGGAGCAGAAGGAGGGAGGGAGGGAGGGAGGGAGGGAGAGAGAAGCAGCACAGTTCATGCCCCTCTCCCCATGCAGCGAGGACTCCTCCCTGGGGGGACTCAGACTTTAAGCCCCTGCCCTGCTTTATATTCCCCTGGCTACTGCAGCCAGATCAATCTAGCTAGCTACCCGGTGTAACTCAACCCAGTTCAGTGCAGCCTGGCCCCCAGAGCCCTCCATACAGGGTGTAGTTTTAGGAGGAATGGAGGCTGGTGGCAGGCAAATTTGTAAATGTACCACTGGTATACCCATATTAGAAGCAGACTTTAAAAGGACAGTATCAGTGTTTTTGCATGTGTTAGCCCATTACTACAACTCACATGTACTTTGCATTACTGTCAGCTGTTTTCAAAGTATGCCACACTGTTTTAGAATCCTGGATGTGTTTTTTCACTTTATAATCCATCACAGTGCGCATTGTGCCTGCTTTTATTTTTTTTGTCAGAGTTAATTTATTATTTCCTGGTAATGCAATTGTAACTGCAGACTTGAAAAGCCTGCACTGCATTACCACACAAAAATAACATAACTCAATATAATGCGGACAAGATGTTCCACTGTGATGGATTACCTAACTCAAGTAAAGTTTTTGCAAGATGAGTTTTTACACCAGATGGAAATGAACAAAAAATCAATTAAAGCTGGAAAAGGAGGTAATAAAAGATCCATGAGGATTCAGCTGTGAACTAAGCTCAGCTCAGGTGCAGTGTGTCACATGTGCACAAGTCATCAAAGGTCTGAAGAATCAAACCAGCTCTGAATTTCTGTTATTTCGATGAGGTAACAACCTTCCCAGCCATGTTAATAGTTTTAATTCAGTGTCTGGGTAAGGCATCATTAAAGTCACTGCGTAAAATATTATAAGGTCAGAGGATTACACATTAGCTCATGATTCAAACTGGTGATCAGGCTATAAGTTTGTGTGTCAGATAACTCATGACATCACATGTTCAAATTAACTAACCATTAAGCTAAATTGTGGGTCCACAAAAGCCAGGATGCTTCTGAGTCCCTAAACTGAGCAAACACCATCCACTGAGGAAGACCACAAGATGATATGTAGAATTTCTGCTTTAAAATGTCTAAAAACGGATAGACCTTGGTTATGTATTTTGTTCAGTTGTGTACTTACATTATTCCATATGTTTCCAACAATCTTCCAACCCAGAGAAATCAGTAATCTAATTCAGGTAATGGTGTGTTTCATTTGGTCAGCTGTCACAATAACTTCCAGGGAAACATCATGATGATACGTTGTGGAAGGAAGTTGGCAAATAGACTCAAATTAACATGAATAACACTTCCTTTATCTCTTCTGTGAACATTTCTGCCTGAGTCACGTAGTTAGATTTTCACTGGTAACTGTGGTTGTGTAACAATGAAGACAACTCCCATGAGTTCACGCTACGTTACGACGTCATCAAACTACATCTTTTTTTTCATTGTTTTTATTTTGTTGTTATTTGATTTGATTTTCATTTAAGACCCATAGTGGCAAAAATTACATATTGTGCGCTTAAGATATTTTGTCAAACTTCTAATTGACTTTAGTTGCACTCCACAAAGTTTTAGGAATGCTGAACGTCACACACCTTTTTACACAAATTACAAAACTCTTAACTGTATAGGATTGTTATCATGATCCAAAATACTGGAAACTACATGTTGGAATTCTGTCGCTGGGTGGTTAACTTCAAAATTATTTTAATAATTTAAATATATATTAATTTATATATTTTTGCTCAGGCTATGCAGAGTATTCCCCAGCTAGTGCCTGCTGTGCTGGAATCAGAAGTATACTTTAAGACTTTGAGGTAAAAGTTGAGAGAGACCATCTTCTGTGGATATGTTTAATAACTGCAAGAAAACTGGCTTGTGCAAAGCTATCTTTTTTATATATGTCAAACATGCAGTATAATGGAGTTTTAAGGCAACAGTGGGTAGCAGCAGGCAGGGACCCTGCTTATCCAGCCAGCGCTTCAACAGTATAATGACACAGTCAGCAGGGCTACTAACACATCAGCGCTGGAAACCACAGTGTCTCCACTCACCCTTCCTTCACCTCTTCCTCCCGCACGCTCTCGTGCCCTCTTCATCACCTCTTCTCTTCCTTCCCTTCTCTCTCGTTCTCTCCATCCCCCACTCTCCGTCCTCTTTCACCTCCCTCCTAAACCCCCTGTCGTCATCTTGGATTCCCCCCTTCCTGCATACCCCACCTTTTCCTCACCCTTACCAACACCCCTCGTCCCCCCTCTTGCCCCCCTTTTCTCCCCCTTTTCCCAATTAGTCTGTCTGTGTGCAGCTACCCAGCCGATCTCTGCCCATCCTGCCGGTGCTGGTTCGCTCACCCAGCCCCTCTGGCGAACATGACAAAGAGAGATCCTCAGTATTCAAACAGACACACTGCTTTCAAATGCCGAATGGCAGGGTCGACCTGGGTGCAGCTTTAAGCAAAATATTCAAATTCTCAGCCTTTCTTTTTTAAGAATTTGCATGGATATGCATTCATTTGCAATGTGTAAAGGCACAAGGACAGCTGAGCCTTGGTTTTAGAGAGAGAGGGGGAAAAAATAAATAATGCAGAATAAAAATGTATGATGGTATGAAACCTTGATTGGGTAGACTGGTGGATTAAAAATAGGTTCCAAACTAATAAATGCCCAAAGCCACAAACATATGACTCATGTTACTGATGAGCTGATTATTATCAGTTCTTTCACTTGGAAAAGGGAGGGTATTAATCTGTGATCAAATACACTGTAAACAACAAACTTCCTGAACAACTTACTGTGTCTTTAGTGTCTCCAAACTGCACCAGATACCAAAAGGTTAGTGGATGTGATACTCTTAACGAGAAGATAGAGTCTTAAAAAGAAAGACAAAAAACCAAGAGGGTGAGGGAGAAGAGATAAACTGTGGATATGTAAATGTTTAAAGCCTTAATAGAGCTCTTGAAAACATTTAACATTGTAAATCCTAAAGAAAAGAAAGCTCTGAGGCAAACTTAAAAGGGCTAAATCATGTGTATCCATTTTCATACCTCCCATTCTATCACTATTTATCATTTAAATACATTGTGAAATCAATAGAATTAACCAATAAATATGGAAAAGGCACAAGAGATTAATCTCCTGTCATATCATAGACCACAGCATATTAATACAATGCTTTACGTATCAAACAATCTATATGAGGGACTTATTCCAATAATGTCTACCAGCCCACTACATCTTCCTGAGCAATACCATTATTTTTAAAAGCCAAGAAATAAATGCAGGTATGGTAGTAACTTGAAAGTATTGCATGAGTCGGTGAAATCTAAGAATTGCTTGACCACAGAAAGGCATGCTTAACTATCGAAACCACACTTTGAAAATGTCAATTTGTTTTCAGAGTGCATGTCAGACATGACAAAACTACATGTTTATTTTTCAGTGATAACTTAAACTGATATTTATTAGCTAGTGGGAATGTCAGGCAGACATATCTCTATCTTGAGCAGCACACTCTCTCGGATCAGACTTCTGTAGGTGACCCTGACCTCTGGCCTTCCTGTCGAGACACACATACCAAGGAAATTCTCCGGTGCTGACTGATCTGGTAAATCAATTTTCTTCCAATAATATCAGAGTGATTCCTAGATGATAATAAGATGGTCAACTGGAACCTTACGTTGACAAAAAGTGAACATACTATAGTTATATCATGGCAAACTTAAAAATATCTGCCTTTATAGTATATCTAACGTGGGATGCTTAGGTCTTGTCTTACTTACAGTGAGCCCAAAGCTCTTTATCTTTTTTTAAGGCAGCTGGACAAATTAATAGGAGTGAAAACATAATCTGATACAGACGCAGATAGAGTGAAACTTAAAAATGACTAAGAGAGAGAACAAGACAAAAGAAAAGACTAAAAATGACTATGAATGACAAAGACAGTGACAGGGGCGATGGCAGGGAAGCCAGATTTAGAGACGGAGATAGAGACACTATTCTGTAGGAATAAGAAATCCTTCAGAATAGTGAGGAGAGGAGCAGAAGAACAATGGGCAGAGGCACAGCCTCCTCTGGCCGCTGCAGACCGCAGACCCTGCAGAGATTTCTTTCATTAGGCTTTAATAGTATGCTGCCGGCTTGCCATTCTGACCTGCGCTCTGTGCCAGTAATAAGAACGGCCTTCAAAGCTGGACCAAAGCAACAGAGCTGCTTGAGAGGGGGGAAGGTGCAGAGGGGGGTGATGGAGAGAGGTGGAGGGGCACATGAGCCGATGAGGTGCACTTTCAAATTGACACGGGGGCGTTACATTTTCACATTGTTGCTCACTCTGCCCAGGCTGATAGGAGAGGGAGATAGGGGAAGAGGGAGTTTTGTCTTCCTGGATTTTTTATCTAATCCCCTCCACAAGTTTCTGTTCCCAGTGACCCCTCTGTGGCTCAGTGTCTGTGTTAAGGGAGGTTATTTTGGTTAACAACGGTCCCATGTTACCAGAGCTTTTCTCCAGGAGGTGTTGAAGGTGGCAGATTGATCTTCTGGCCTCTTCAAGCACTTGCCAACACCTGACAGTTATATGTGGTCTTATATTCATACTGTATGTGCCACCTCTATATTGAGAAGAAATCCTATTTGCTAAAAATATTTGTCATTTTCAAATCTGCGCTTTCAGACCCTTAAGGACATCACAGATGCCTAAACCAAGGACAAAATAAATGCCTTAGTTTGGCTCTCCTGTGTATTTCCACTGGCCTCAACACCTTACAACGCCCTCTTGAATGGAAACGTCACTGGGAAATTAGCATCCCAGAAGCCATTGCATTTACCCCCCGAGATGTCCTTGCTCAAGTTTAATAAGGGAAGGTAAAATGTTGCTTGGATTCTTTGTTTTCCTCTTTAGGCTATCATGCATATGTAGGATGAATTCAATCATTTGTTTTAACAAGAAGGATAACATCCCCTTAACCCCCCACTGCCCAGCCCCAAACTCATTGCCCGTCTATCAGCTGTTAATGAGTCACCTCCAATACAACAACATTCCACTGGGGTAGTATACATGCCATCCATTGAATTGCACTCATTTATTTCCTGCTTTTTCCACAATGGATGTATTCATGTTATGGGGTGAAGGGGCATATTGCTTGGAGGATAAGTATGTGGCGTCAACAATAACACTGTGCATTATTCCAGTGCTAATAACCTGTCCTGCTGATGTCCTTTCTACGTATCACAGATGGGCTCAGACAGGGGAGAGCGGCAGTATTATGCCTCTGCAGAGATCTTCTACTGAATATATTACCATGTGATAGGGGGAGATGTCTCACTCCCTAACACACACACACACACACACACACACACACACACACACACACACACACACACACACACACACACACACACACACACACACACACACACACACACACACACACACACTTGTAGTGTTGGGCCAAGAGAGCTGCATATGCCCCAAACATACAAGCATGGGCTTCATTAATGACGTGCCAGGAGGAGAGGGAGAGGGATAGAGAGAGAGACCGCGCGTGTGTGTGTTTGTGTGTGTGTGTGTGTGTGTGTGTGTGTGTGTGTGTGTGTGTGTGTGTGTGTGTGTGTGTGTGTACCAAGCAGCCGGGGGGGGATTTCCTTCTTTAAGCTTTCAGCTCCCACTGGGCTTAGCTCGACTGTATGAACCCTGATGTGGGCCTGCCTCTAACACATGGCGTCACACACTCACACACACATACACACAAAGAATGTATATACTGAAGCTCAGCAGGGGAGCAGCAGTGCAACACTGGCTCCTAAACATTTGGCTGTGGACGTTTCATTGACAGATGTACATGGAATCTAGCAGAGGGGGTCAGGTCATGGATGCACCCTCCTCTTCCTCCTTCCACTTTGCCTCCCTCTGTCCATCCTTTACACAACGCCCTTTTTGTTCTGCCATTATTTCTGTCTCTGTCTCTGGCTGGTGGCTGCTGGTTGTGCCATGTAACAGGGAGTGCAGTAAAGGAAAAATGTGTGCCAATTAAGCCGCATCGTTATATGTGTGATAGCTCTGTTGGCAACAGCAGCATGTGGTTTGGCTAAGTCTGGCATCTGATACCGTAAATATGAGTTTCCTGGTTGACAGCGACAACCTGTTTCTAAGTGTAGATGCACTCTTTCTTCCTCTGTGAATGATGCCATTATACTGAGGGAATTTGGCAGCATTTAAAAATATAATATACTGTACATTTCGGTGCATCCTCACTAAGCTAGCCAACGTTATAGCTCAGCCAAGGAGGAGGTCATTAATGTTTACATGCCTCTCTTCCATGATGCATGCTTCCTTCTGCGTGGCGATTAGCGTTAGCGGTTGTAGTTCCGAAATGAAACTGTGCACACCAAGGTTTGTGGATTATCTTGAGTAACCAGGTTAGATTGCTGGAAAGAGAGATTGTTGTTGAATTTTTCAAATGAATTTTCTGGCGCTTTGAGCACCACCAGCTGAGCGCCATCTAGTTCCATTATAGTTGAGAGAAGGCAGACATCTCTACAGCTGATATCTCCAAAGCCCGTCGAGAAAAATATGGATTTAAACCCGACAAGGAGCTCAGACAAATTGGTGTAGAATAAAGATATCATTATGAAACAAAACAAGGTGGAACTATGTTTTACCACATGACTAACAAACTCCCCGTTCCCTATTCTGGAGTCTCTGTTCCCTAACTGCAGCCATGCGTGCAAAAACAGTCAAAGAACTAGACAGCAGTGACACAATCTCTGACAAAGAAGAAGAAAAATCTTTTGTTTGATCGCATATCATACACTTTACAACATAGTAAAACTGGTACTCACTCTGCATTTAACCCATACTAAGAGAGCAGTGAGCAATGTACACACTCAGGTGTAAAAGTGCCATAAAATAAAATGCATAATGTTGCCTCGTGCTTCTCTTTCCTCCTCTATTTTGCTTGTGCTGTATATCCAAGGAGGCTGCACTGCTGAGGGTTCAATTGTATGTACATTTGCCCCAAGAAACATGTTTTTCTGTGCTTTGCTTGGAGGTTGGAAGTTAGAAATTTCAACTGGGAATTCCAACATCTGACTTTGACTGGAACGTTGGGTTGGGCGACACGTCATATAAGCTAAGGAAACACAAATAACAAGTAACATTTGAAGAACAACCAACTTCATTTTCTCTTCCACATGTCACAAACACCAACAATTCCTGCCTTTCAGCAACTCTCAGGGAACACACTACACACGACGCTGGTACAGGGTGACTGTCAGATGATTGTTAGCCATCAGCAATAGATGGTGGCATTGTCCATCAGCCTAACCTTACTGGAACACAACATGACAACAGTAAAACTTGAACACAACTCAGTGTGCTGAATAGTCTAAAATCCTCAGGATCAGCCACATGAGCCAATAGAAAGGTTTACATTTAAAAAGCTTGTTCACGTCTCTGATGAGTTTGTTGACCAGATAGAAACTAGTTTAGCACACATTCACCATCAATCCACTGTTGTACTTTTGAAACTATTTGTCCTGGGAGTGGACTGGCAGTGCAGTTAGCTCATAGGACTTGTAGGATGAAATCATCTATAGCTGAATCAACTACTGTCCACTTGCAGCTTGGGAAACACAAGCAGCCAACAGCTCTTTACTCCACCGCCAAAACACAGCACCGCTTTTCTTTTCACCAGTCACTGGGCGATGCAGGAGAGATGTGAGCAGCGGGGCGTAAAAACACTTCCCCTGCTCTCCTCTTCCCTCTCCACCACCCTGCTTCTCCCAGGAAGCCAGCCCAGAGGTCAGCGCAATCAGGACCCATGAGCAACAAAAGGGCCCTAGTTAGGCGTCCAGCTCAGTGCCCGAGCCAAAGGCCAGCTTCGTGGGGCGAGACTGTCCATTAGGCAAGACCCTGGAACACCCCGGGGATCTGAGGTGAAAAGGGTTAGAAAGAAGAATAAAAACACGATCAACCCAGACACATACACACACATATTCTCAAAGACATACACAGATCATATGAGGCCTTGTTTGACACTGCTGTCAGGGTGCAGTGAAGGGGAAAGACGAGACTGTGTGACACACTGAGACATCACACACATACATGTACACAAATTCATGCACACACACACACTTTTAGGCCTCCCCCCCCCACACACACACACACAAACACAATAAAGGTATAAATTTCCATCTTTTTATCTCTCAGTTTCCCACACGTTGCGCCTTGCTTCACAAAACTGGCTGTAGCGGCACCCAAAGAGCTGACAAAATATGTTCATTCTCAACAGCTCGCCACAAAGCATCACTCCCTTTACTCCCGTCATTTTGGAGGATTGGTGGCCATGTTTGTCCTTGTGAAAACACTCTGGTCTGACTGAGGTGCTGTACTTTTCTCTCCAGCATTACCTCCTTTACCTTTGTCGTCAAGGATTTAATTTACTATATCACTCAATGGTGACGTTTCACATCTGATCTTGTCCATTTCTCAGTAACTGTGGAATCAACTTTATAATTGTAAGGACGACAACATTTTATGTTTGGTTTTAGACCCAGAGGCCAAGAAATGTCCACTTCACATTAAAAAAAATACATTTTGGGTTTTTGCAATCACAGCATTACATTCCTAAAACCTTCATGCTATGAAAGCAAGTGACTCTCTTTTTACTGCCCCGACTCTTTCTCGATTTCTTTCTCACTTTGTCATTCTACACAGCTCTCACCTCGCCTTCATCTTTTTACCTCACTATCCCTCCAATCTCAACTTCTTCACCTCCTTCCAACTTTCCCTGTTAACTTTTTTTTTTTGCCAAAAATCTCCTTTTAAACTCATCTAATTGCCATCCTCCACCTCCCTTTTTCTTACATCTACCTCTTCTCCTATATGACTGTTACTCTCATATATTGCTCCCTCCTTTGGATGCAATACAAGGTCTCAACTGAGGGCCACATATCATTGTTTTCAAGTTAGCATGTCTGGCCCCCTGCTACCAAACCTCTGCACACCCACCTTGACTCCTCCACCACCGTTCTCACCCACTATCCCCTCCTCTCCTCAGGGTCAACACTCAGCTCCCTTAAGGCTGAACCCACCAATCATATCTACTGGCTCCATCCCTCAGACTGCTGCTGCCTCACCCACCCAATCGACCTCTCTTCCAAAGAGCCCCTATCCTGCCTCCCCCATCCAGGGCCTGGTCCAGAGCTGTAGCCACCAATCACAGCATGTCAGGCAGCCTGTCCTGATGGAGCACGGTGTCAGTGCAACACTCAGAGTTGCCGAGGTTGAAGCCTCAAGAGACCCGCCGCCTCTCTTCTTCTTCTCTCTCTTTGTCTGTCCCTCCCTCTCTCCCTGTCTGGCTGATGACACAGTGAGCTTTTTGAGCAGAGATGGATGTACAGGACTACGTGAACAGAAAATAAGTAAAGTTTAGCCTGAAGTCATGGCATATCAAAAAACTTGACAGTGGTTAAAACTAAGTGAGTACAAAGACAGGAACATTTGAATGACAATACGACAAAAACAAATAATGTGACATCACGTACAACCAGTGGACAGAGCTTCTGGGAATAAAAAAGCAAAGCCAAAGTAGAGGTGCCTTAAACCTGCATTTTTTCTAATGGCCAGGGGGCTACTCCACTGGTTGCAAAAAATAAGCCTGATTGTATTTAAGTGTATGAGAAAATTACCCTACTTCATACATCATTTATTACAGTTTCCTAATGAGTTCATGGCCTCAATCTCTAGTTTGAAGTCTTATTCAATACAGCATGATGTTTATCTTGAATATTATGGTCCCATTTAGAGCAAAAAAAGATGATAGGTTATGTTTCAGGGCATGGCTACCTTGCGATTTGACATGTGTTATGGTACAGCTTTAGTGATTCAATTTGGGTGAATGTCTCAGGTGGAAGAAAACAGGGTCAGAACTGACATTACATCTTGGGTAGTGGTGGCTTTGATTCGTTAGCCATCAGGAGTTGCATCTGCGCAGAGAGTTTTGGGTAGGAGTTGGAATAGACAAACCATGAGGCGAAAGCTGCAGGCAAGACACTCAGCACACTTCCACTTCACATCCAACGTCAAGAAAGCTGCGGTCACATTTTCACGTCTAACGTAACAAGCAGGGAGAGGCACTACATTACGGCCTTGCTAGTCCTAGATTTAGCCAAGGTTAGCATAGCAGCGTAACAACCTCCATGACGTGTCTTCGGGTTCTCAGTCAGATCCAATCAGAATATCCCCCCCAGACTCCCCCTCTCGTTCAAGTATGGTCACTTCTGGCTCCAAAAAAACAAGATAGTGATGGCTATCATACCAAACTTGAGGCATCAAAACAGTAGTTCCAAACCAAAGAGTGACATCACGGTGGGTTTACACTACACAGTAATACAGGGAAATATTTTGACAATCAAAACACTAGCAGTACAACTGAACTAAAGGGCAGGAGCTATTTTTTCTAGGCTCTAGCTTAATTCATGCGATGTTTTAAATAAGGTCTGTGACTCAGTTTTTCTCAGCTGGGGAACTCTTTCTTTGCTACAGCGAATGCTGTGTTCACCACCTACATGTTCCAAATGAAACAAGCTCATAAAAAAGGGCCTACAAGGAAATGTAGGAAGTCACAAGGAAATTGCTCATGTAGAGGGGTAAAGTATTACTACATTTTTCATAACGCAAGTCCTGGAATGCAATAAATATGACAAATTGATTATACATAGGAACATATACGTTCATATCAAAGCCCAGATAATTCCGTTTTGGATCAAATCACACCTACTGTAGCCTTGGCATAAATGAAAAACAGCATGTTATATGGTCAACTCCATGCAGTATGCAGCAGGAAGATCAAAGGTTTCCCATTAAAATGTGTTGAATGGCCATAGAGAGTTAACATCAACTTTAGTTCACAGCTGAGAGAAGGCCTTGCAGTAAAATCTATTCATAATTCAATATTTCCTTTATTTCTCTCTGGATATTATGCTGCAACCAGGCTCGAAGGAAAAAAATGTGGTTTGTGTGTAATTTGCAATTTCCTGCAACATCGTCTTTTGAGGAGAAATCTGAGATGAGGTGTTTGGAAAGGAGAAGGTTGATGAAGCAGCAGGGAGCATGAGATACAAAGGGGGGGAGAAGATGGAGAGATACAGCAAAATTTAAGAAAAGATTGGCATAAAGAACATTATGAAGGTGGTGAAAGAAAGACAGGACTGGAGACAGTGAGTGAAAAAATAGGGAAAAGATTAGCAGGAGCACCAAGAGCTTGAACTAGAATGACGCATAATGCTGATATGCCAAGAAAGCAAACACTGAGTTATCTCTTTGTGTATGCATGTGAGTGCATGTGCGTGTATGATATGCAAGTAAACTGTAAACTGCAAGGAAGGAATGTGCTAGAAAAGCACAACAGAGAGAAAAAGAGATAAGAAAGAGGTTCTAGAAGATTAAGTGTAACCAAGTGTAAAAAAAAGTGTAAAACATCATTATTAAAACCCAGTATCCTTGACATGAAGTGTCCCTTTATCCTCAAAAAAGCTGTGGACAATACCAGTGTTAATCCACACTTCTTCCAGCATGCGTACTGGATCCCAGTTAATAGGAATTTCTGCTAAGGAGTTATAAAAACCAAACAAATCAGATTTCTTCCAACACATATCTCGGCAGGCAAGGGAATTGGTAATAGTACAGTTAGTTTCCCAGACTTGTAGTCACACCCCCTCAGGTATTTCTGTTCTTAGCTCTATTTGAAGTGACATGACAGCCCAAAGCAAACTAAAAAAACTGAGCAGAAAGTCAGATACATATATATTAGACTCATAATCAACACATTATAAATTAAATGGTAGTGTTGGAGCCTGTCAACTGTAAAAATACGCTTGCGCCTGTAGTGCCGGCCAAGGAAGTTCTGCAATTTGCAGAAGTATGTATCTGTGTGAGTAACTTAACATTTTTAAATACTGTGGAGCTGCTCACAGTCTCTGCAAGATTTCAAATGGTTGTCTGTTTGTGGAACTTGCTGAGTGTTCATCATATTATCCTCTGTTCTCAGAAGAGTGGGCCTTATATACACCACACTGTGGTTTGCTAGAATTAACTGGCAGAACCATTTTCTGTATGTGTGTGCGTGTGGGACAGCGAGCATGTGTGTGTGTTCTGTCTGCTGTGTTTTTTCCACAACTTTGGGATGAGATCTGAGAGGAAACGGACAGATTTCCATCTGTCTGCTTCATTTGCAAAAAAAAGCCCTTCTTGCGATTCAAATATATGCTTTAGCCACCTCTCTCTTGCCTTCCCTCCCTCTCTCTCTCTCTCTCTCTCTCTCTCCCTCTCTCCCTCTCTCCTTCTCTATCCAAGTGGCATCTGTGGATGACCAGGGCATCAAGAGTCTCAGGGGCTGAGGGAGGAACAGGGGGAGCAGGAGGGAAAAGGAAAAGGAGAGGAGAGAGAGAGAAAGAGGGAGCAAGCGCCTCTCACTTCATATTTCCCCAGCACCACCCCGGCGTGCCAGCCAGCCTGCAGTCTGTTCTCCTTTGAGCTTTCTATTCTACCACAGCACAGAAAAAAAAAATCAATTCATATTTCCATAATCCACACTCCTGTCTGTCTACATGTCTTTGCCCCCCTCCCCCCCATCCCTCTCCATCTCTCTTTCTGTCCCCGTCTCTCTCTCTCTTTCCCCCCCTCTCCCCTGGGGTAGACTAACCCCTCCACCCCGATCCTACGGCCTACAAATGTCATTACGCTGAGCAACAATAACGGCCTAAACAAAAGGAGGCCTTGCTCTGAGCCCTGAGCCCCTCTGTGGAGACTGTTGGCTGCTGCTGCCATATGCTGGCCAGCTCAGGCCACAGAAAGAGACAGAGACTGTGGCTACAGAGGACTCCAGCCTTCAGCCCCACAAAGGAGGAAAGGAGCCCTAATCCTGGTAATGAGGCCTGTGAATACAGCCTTTATGTATACGGGGGAAAGGGCCAATCCCTCTGTACACAGCACGCTAACTAGCCATCTTAAGGGCCATCTTATCCACACAAACGATCTGGATGACAACAGAATGAAAGAAAAGTAATGTTGTGGTGGTTGTGGGGGGGGGGGGGCTAGAAAGAGAGACATGTTGGAGAAGAGGGATGAGACAGGCCCATGTCAACACAAACACTACTGTATGTTTACACTACGTTTATTTTTTTGTATTTCATCTCTCTTGGATTCAGCTGCTCTTTCTACTCCTTTTCCCTCACTTCCATTTCCTGTGCCTACCTCTGTAAGTCTGTAATTTCTCGCTCACACTCTCGTTCCCTCACTCCCTCTGCCTCTTACTCTGATAGCACGCTCTGGTTCTTGTGGGGCAGGCAGACATCGCCTGAAGCATCTTTCTACAAGCCCGTTTATTCCTCAAAGTGGATCAGAGAGGCAGGAGAGCTGTTTAAACTCACTGGCTTGGCTGCTGTGTTGAGAGATAGTTAGCCTATGCACATATTGTTGTCTTCTCCTCTATTTTTTTTTCTTTTTTTTTGTAGTTTGTCCATTTTTCCCTTCAGTCCATTGATGGGCTGCTGTAGTCATCTCTCCAGTGATTTGCTCCAGGACCTTTTTGATGCTGTGGCCACTCTTGGAACAGAAACAATATGTTTTATGTCTTGTTTTTTTTCCTGTCAAATCCTCGTCCTCTGTCTTTTTTAGGCTAACTAACTGTGCAAAACACACACACACACACACACACACACACACACACACACACACAAACACACAAACGCGTGCGCACATGCACACACACGCACACACACACTCACAGCAAAAAGCAAGAGTCATGGAGTTGGAGTAACAACATGATGCAACCTAATCGACTTACAGAGTGATGTGCACAACACAGATATTAATACACACTCGTTTTGATCAAGTTGGATCTCGACTGTTGTTCTTTGAAGGTGAAGCCAGAGAAAAATAACAAAGACGCCCTGCTGTGGTGGTGTATTTTCTAAGGGTAAAGAGCAAGGCTTTCAAATAAAAGGAATATTAAATCAATTTAAATTATCCCAAAGATTTTTTTTTGCAAGTGCGTGCATGTTGTCCCCCTGAGACAGCAGATAAGATTCCTGATTGGCTTAAAGAGCAATTTGGGTCTTATTTTGTAGTTTGGACCAACATTTCTTACATTGTGCTCCAAGTTAATTTTTAGAGAAATCAATGAAAAGAAGTCAGATACGGTAATAAAAATGTAATAAGCATTTAAACAAAGGACAGGTTTAACAAACCCCAAGTTAGCTTAACTTATTTGGAAGATAAAAGTAGGGATGAACCAATCTAACTTTTTATTTTCTTATACTAGCTTCTATCCCACCACTCAAACGAACACAGATAAGAAGTGTGAATCATATTTGTATCACATGCATGATATTACAGATGACTGTATGTGTAAATACAAGCCAACTATTTTTAATATCTGTTTATTTTTGTTTTTTCTTATATTTTGAGAAAATCTGAAGTGTTGACAATCTTTTTAATGCCTCTTTTATTCTTAGAAACAATTTTATCTTTGGTGTCTTCTTCAGTAACTATTTTATTTTCTTATTACTACTTTTATCTTATATTCTGCATAACTCAGCTTAGAGGGATGCTTTGCTGTTTCGTGTTTTGTTTTGTACGATGACAATAACGATTTAAATCTTGAATCAATCAAAAGCAGGTACTCAATCGATTCCAGTGTTCTTTTTTGTCCTAAATTTTAAATCTTTACACCTTGATGCACTGAACTTATTGGAATCATATTTAGTTGGCAGCCAACTGTGACTGAATTAATGTATCTAATAGCGGAAACACTAAATCTTACTTATCTTATAAGCAAAGACACTGTTTTTATTGTGGATTGGTCATTTGATGATCAGCATTATTTGCCTCAAGACCAATCTGCCAAACTGGACACGTGCATTCCTTGAGAAATCACCTGGAACTTGGTTAAACCTTGACCAACTATACCATAGTTGTGCACATACACAATGAGGTAACACAGAGGATATTTTAATTGGACTTACTTTCAGTTTCATCTTTAAATAAAGTGGCTTGTTGTAAACTTTCAGCTTGTTAACAACCTGTGAACGTCAGTCAGCTGTTTCTTGCACCTTTGAATTTTATTGTAGCAATGTTTCCATGTTCCCAGATCACAGTTACTTTTTTGCTCAGTACAACTAAGTTATTATATTAATAGAAATATTCACCAAATATACAAAAATAAGACCCAAGTTGTTATACTGTAATCATCCTTTACACCTTGTCCTCTTCAAAAATGTTCAACAATACAGACAAGTGGGAGACACTGAGGTGTGTTAACCCTGCAATACTTACCTCTCACCGGAGTGGGAAGAACATGGTGTGCCAAAAAGTAGTGCAAAACAGCTGCGGGTTTTGCTTTCAGTTTGAGAATGAAGCCAATAATGCAATAAATGTGAGACAATAGGAAGCAGACACAGTAGCACAATGAGAGAGAAAGCATGAGAGAGAGGGGAAAACAGAGGTGTGCATTCCTGTCACGGTTGCATGATAATTACTGATTCGTCGGTTATTGAAGACCTGCTCACTGCTTTTCATTACCAGCAACAGATGTACAATGAGATGGAGAGAGAGGAGGAAGAGGAGGAGGAGGAGGAGAGGGCAGGAGAGGAAGCACTGATAGGGATGAGGAGGAGAGTAGCAGTGGTGGTGGTGGTGATAGGTGTTGGGGGAAGTTACCACAGGATGGCAGGGTGAGTGAGGGCATTAGGCAAGGAAGGGAGATGGGAGATGAAGAAGAGGAGGAGGTAGAGGTTGTCTGTAACAGTGAACGAGGGAGAGAGAGAGAGAGAGAGAGAGAGAGAGAGAGAGAGAGAGAGAGAGAGAGAGAGAGTAAGAGAGTGAGAGAAGAATGAAAAAGCAGAGTGTGTTCCAACCTGGTCTGTGTGGTCCTGGGGGAAGCTCCACAGCACGGTTGGATCTAGAGGTAATTGACAGACAGCATTAATCAGCGGGTGAGAAACACACCGTCTTCGCTAGCTGCCTCAGAACACATACATATTAATGAGAGGGGTGGGGGCAAGGGTGGCTGCTGCGAGTCTGTGCACGCACACATACACACACTTACACTTATATACTCACTTACACACACACACACACACACACACACACACACACAGAGCAGCGCACAGTGAAAGACAAGAGAGAGAGAGGGTGTCTAGGCTGTATGTGCTGTAAATATGCTAATCTATATTCTCAGTGTAGATATGATAGCTTATATTATACACCAAATCATGCACGTTTAAGAAAGTCCTATCAACATATACTCTGGTTCATTTGCTTAATTATTCCTACATTGATACAAGCCTCGCTGTTTGCTGAAGAGATGTAAAACCTAAGCTGAAAGGTTTAGAAATATAACAGTGGTTTGTGATTTTTCTTTTTCAGTAAATAGCATTAGTGCTGAGAGATGAACCGAGCTGATCAACTGATAGAGAGAAAGACAGGAAATTAACCAATACTGATTTTGTTGATTCATATTTAAGTCAGTGTTGAGTGCAAATACAGAACATTAGCTGGGTTAATAGTTTCAAAAATGCCATTGTAGATAAGAAATCGGAAGATAAAACGTTTCAATAGTAAAATAATCTTTGAAAATGTTGATCAGTTTTTTCCAAAACCCAAGATGACATCCCACAACCCCACAACCCAAAGATATCCAGTTTACTGTCATAGAGTAGTATATAAACCCAAAAAATATTCACATTTAACTAGAAAACGAGAATATTGACTTTTATTTTTAAGTTGAAAGCAAAATCCTGCACACTGTCTAACTTGCAAATACCGGCCTGCAATAGGATCTTGTTTAAGTTTTTAAGCTACCAGTAAGAGATGAAAACATGTTGCGAGACTGACACTAAGATAATAGAAGTAGAAGTTCATAAAGGTAAATTAAATGGTTATTTTGCGCAGTTTTGGTATATTTATCCAAGACCATCAGTTAACCATTTCAAATAAATGTATCTTTGCGAGTTCGACAGTGTACAGGGTTTTGCTTTCAACTCATGATCTACTCGTCCCTCTCCTTTAAATGTGCAAAGTGTTTTTTTTCTATTTTGACTTTTATTCTTAAGAAAAAATACTCTGATTTATGACTGATTTATTATTATCGAAATATTATTAAATTAATATTAAATGACTTATGAATTAATCATTGCAGCTCTACAACCTAGAGAGGTTCAACAACATGAAGAGTCATAACAGGTTGTTAATGTAGTATATAAATAATTAAGACATTTAATACAACAAATACATCAGCATGATTCTCTTCGGACTAATTGTTTGATATTATAATACAGATGGGCATTGTTCATTAAAAGATGTGGCTGGCAAATTGGCACAGGATAAATATATCAAACTGCAAACATTAACCATTTAATTTAACTAGTGTCAGTCTCGCAACTCGTTTTCATCTCTCTTAAAGCTAGCTTCCAAACTAAAACATTAACCTCACTTCTCACAGGCTAATACCATGTAGCTGAAAGAAACCAGCCACCGAGCCATAGCCTGAACACAGGGGTCTCTGGTAAACATGGCTTCCACAGCTCCAAGGTCACCCTGTGACCTCAGCAGGAACAGCGAGGGTTTGAAGAGACGAGCTCTCACATGCCAGGTTCACTGTCATGGACAAACAAAAGGCCTACAGGCTCATGAACACATCCCCATGTCCGCCTAAAGATGGCTGGCTGAGAGGAAGTGAATCTGGAATAACCAAACATTTTGATGACATAGAAAAACAGTAACTGTGACTTCAACAGGTATAAACTATGAGGTTGATTAAGTCCCCTAACTGAAAGATGACAGACCCTTTATACAAGGGTTATAATGTATGATCCTGTACTGTGCATATGCTCACATGCTCACAAAGACTAACATAGACATTTATGAAGCCAAAGAAGAGGACCCACTGCTACTTTAGTAAAGAGGACATGCAATACCACACAATGTGTAGAGTGGCTTCATGGCTATCACACCAGGCTGCCTGAGACAGAGAGGTATACAATGGACAAACGGATGACGGGACACAGCAGAATCCATCATGCCTTACATAATCCTGTTGGATAATTTCATGGGCCCCATCTTGAAAAGAGCAGAACAGAAAAAAAGCAGCAGAGCTCAAAGCTCCACACTCCAAGTCCAACCGCCCCCCTTCTCCTTACCCTATGATCTGCCACAGTAAGGGCTATTTTATGCTGATTTACTGGGTGAGAGGATGGGAACTGCTGCTGGAGTGTGATACAGGACAGAGGAAAAGGGACAGAAGTTGAGGAAATGGGGGGGAGGGGGGGCTCCTACTATCCAGCAGTGATTGGCCAGGTGTGTGTAGGTATGAAAAAGAGCAGGTAAAACAAGTCAACGATGGCTAAGTTTCATGAAGTTTCCCAGTGAGCTTGGTTTGGTCATTCAAATGGAATAAGTAATTTTTAATGTTATTGATTCCATCTCTGTCTGCTGTGAAAATGGTCTTTAAACTGACTCCATTCAAACACAGCAGATGTTGTACGCTGGTACGTCACCTTTGAATTTATTTCTGTAGCCTCTAATTTATATCTTGTACTTCTTATGCACCTCAACATTCGATTTGACTCCAGTTGAAAGGGCTACGATGCGATTAGAAAATGAAATCCTCAAATGATGAACAATGCATCTTCATGCATCAAAATGTTTTATTTCAACACAAGATTTATTTGAATGAAAATAATTGTCTTTGCTCATGTTCAGCCATCCTCATCATCAAACTGGTGTCCGTCTAACAGGTCTGCGTGACGTCTCCAAGAAATTCAGTTCCAAAATGATCTAAAATGAAGACTTCTATGCATTTCTAAGTGGTGCAAACCAGTGTGTATGACTACCAGACTGTGGACACTCATTTTGACTGGACTTACTTTTTAAGAAAAGAAAACTTTCAGAAAACGTGCAGAGATATGAACAAAATGAATGCAGAGTATGAAGAGAAGGCTCTAACGTTGAGAGAGAGAGAGAGGCATGAATAGAGAGAACACAGGAGGCAGAAAACAGTGAACTGGAACAACACACAGCAATACTTTTCTCATGCAGCTAAGGACATGTGAGAACTTCAGAGCACTACTAAACACTTTATCGCTCATATCTGCTCCACCTCCACATTTCTCTGTAATCATTTTGCTTTTCTTTTCCACCATTTTTCTTATTTTTTCTGTCCTTCTCCCCCCTCTCCGTTTCCCATGCCTGCCTAATTTTGTCTTTTTCTTCCACAACCTTTCTTTCTCTTGATCCTGCCCTCCCCTGCAGCTTTCTGTCCTCTTCACTACTGAACCCCCTTTCTCTATTTTTCTCACCCTCTTGCGCTCGTACACCCCTCCCTTTGGACGTGCGGGGCGTGTGGTGGACGCAAGAGGGGGCCTGAAGGGGGTTAAGGCTGAAAGTTGAAGGTTACGGAGGTGAAGAGGACCCCTGCTGCTCCGCCAGGGGACACAAATGTCACCATGACAGATCCTGCACCGGTTTAATCCACCCTCCCCTTCTTCAAAAATGCACACACACACACACACACACACACACACACACACACTAGAGCTCACAGATACTGACCAAAAATACAATTTATATGATTCATTCCCTAATACTGCAACACCAATGTCAACTGTAAAATAGACACACACACAAAAAAGAAAAAGCATCACAAACCATCTTCTTTTCAACACATAAAAAACATTTAAGGGTGCAAATTACATGACAGTAATTCTCTCCATTTAAATGTCATCAAAATTTTTCATTACTTGATTTGCAAGGCAGGGATTCTGCACAGCCACACAGTGATTACATTTCTGTCTGCAGCCTCTGTGGATTCCGCTTTTTGGGCATTTTTAAAACACAGGCTGTGGATTTTACAAGCGTATTGTATAAATGTTTTGGCTTGCTCACAAGGTCATAAAACATTCTCGGCATGCAACAGACAATGGTAGCTGTCAGTTACAATAAAAAACGACAAAGTCAGAGACACAGGGGTTCTGGAGGACACCAGCCATGGCATACGCAAGCAAGACTGCAATCCTACAAAGGGTAAAAATACAGGGCCTTGTTCATGGTAACTTGAGATCATGGGTGCTAAGTAACAGTTTGCCAAGATGCAATAACTGCATTTTAGCTTTTGCCATTTGCTACACTAATTATTGCTAAGACTAATCAACCACTTCCTGCTATTTTGAACACCTCCCTACACTCCTTGCTACCTGTTTGTCCATGCATCTGTCTTGCTAACCATGCTCTGTTAGGTCTGCCTGCATAATGCATTGATTTGTTAGACATCAGCCTCTCCATCACCATCTATCTCTATCTTCATCCGAGCCAAAAATGCAAAGAGTTCAAAATGTGTTTATTGCATTTCCTACAGTTGACAAAATCTACAACAAGCTGTGGCAAATAGTATGAAACAGTCCATTTGATGCAACACCAGTGGCAGCTAGAGTGACAAGGGGAAAACAACCTATAGCATATTTCACCCTAGTGGAGCGTAAACAGATCCAGTGGGTGAGAATTGAATTGAAATCACCTATCCCGAGTTAGATTCCTTCATTCACACCCCAGGAAATGGAGGTGGACAAATGTGACGACAAGCTCTAGGAGTGACCACTGCTCTCCTTTTACAAAGTGCAGGTGTGTCTGTGCGCAAATTGTGTACCGTACAAATAAATGCGTGTTTACACATAGACAACAAGCTCAGGGGTGAATATTTATTGTACAGTAGCATGTCCATTGATCTCTGAGGGCTTCAAGCGTGGCTGATCTCCAACAGTCACGATGGGGGCAACATGCACGAAGCCCCTGAGCCATGACACAGATACTGGGGAGAGGGGGGGGGGGTTGGTGGTGGAGATGGTCAAAAATCAATGTTTTGGCTATTCCTGAGACGCCCGTCTTTAAAAGTCGGAGGGGGAGAGCGAGTGAGGAGAAAGGAGGGTTAATAGGTGAAGGGTGCTGGGAACTGAGAGCAGGGCAACAGGGAAGGAGTGGGAGGAGGAAGGATGAGGTGAGGGAAGAAATGGATGGATTGCCTGAGAGTGGGAGGTAGACCTCTGCCTCTCCCAACTGACACCACTTCCTTCCTACCTCCTCAGGTGGATCATTAAACGTGATGGGATTAAACAGAATAAATTAGCTAGATATATGTGCACTGAAACATGAGAGAAATAAGCCTACCCCTTCATCTCTTATTTCTTCTATTCTCTGCATAAATCTATGTCTACTGGCACTTCCAAGTAGGCTAAAAATGAAAAATGCTGGCATCTTCATCTTGGCATACATCTATGCTTCTTGGGATTTCCAAGTAGGCTAAAAAGAAGCTGTTGGCAGAGGATGTCATTCCTAATGCTGCCCTAATGCTGCTGGCTGGAAGAAAAAGTTGGCGCATAACACCAGTGTGTCAGAAACCTCACACTGCCCAGCGCTGCACTGCAAGTTATTCAACTTCAACCATTTGTAAAATACAACTAACTTATTCGGAATGACACAAAGCTTGATAAAAAAAAAAAACTACTACTACTACAACTACTAGAGAGCCATATGATAGACATGAAATACGACCACAGTACAGAGGCCTGTTTATGTGTTTCTATAGGATCACCTTAGCAGCTCAATAACAGTGGCCTGAATGCATGGTTCTGGCTTTAAGACAGAGAGATTCTAGTAAAAACACAAAAAGACCTAACCCTAAATCCAGTGTGAATACACATTTAGATGAAAGCCTCTAGTTTATAATTCTCTATACTATGTGAATCAAACACAGACTTAGAGCCCTCATGGCCATCCAATGTTCTAAAGGCATAAAAAATGCACTTTTTTCACCTTATTCCATGAACGACTGAATGTGTGTTGTGAGTGAATAGGGGGCCTGTTTGTTAAGAGAGGCCAAATCCCATATGGTGAACAGCAGCTCCTCTGGTGAGAAGAGAGGCTGTGAAAGCCACCGGCAGCCCCTCTCCTCCATCCGTGCTCCAGAGATGAAGGGATGTAGCGCCTGCCTCTCCTTGTTCCTCCTTTCTCTCGCTCCCTTTGCCTCCTCTCCTCCCTCTTTCTTGGCCAGGGGTTAAACTGCTGCACTCTAACCTCCTTGGCAATGATTTCATTCACTCCGTTTCTCTCGCTCGCTCTCTCATCTTTGAGAGAGATTTATTTCACAGTATGTAGTGGATTAGGCCCCCCTCGTATGCCCTCGGACAAAAGCATTGTTTTAGCACTAGCCTGTTCGCTGTAACGGGAGGAAGCTACCGCTACTAAGCATCCACAATACGGCCATTGTGGACACAGGGCTGGAAGGACCCTGCCTCGGAGGCCGTCTAGACTTTGAGCCTGGGCCGATTGGAGAAACAGAGGGAGAAAATCCCATCAGGCAGTGGAGTGAAAGTTAACTAAGGTAACCTGCTGTGAACCTGATGAAGATGTCAAGCCAACATATGGCAAAAAATGTCTATTGTCAGAACAAGGAGTTTTCTTCCCTCAGAGGGAGGGTACGGTGGAGGAGGAGGAGACGAGGGGTGGCTACAGAAGACTAGGGGGGTTGCACAACCTAAAGGAAGGAATAACTGTGGTGGTCATCGTTTTACTTCTGGATCAGTAGCCTTATTCTGGCCGGGAGGAGGCCCAACCCCGACACTCACAATTAAAGGAGTAAGCAGATTAACTGGCATCTTTCAAAGGCCAGCAGAGAGAAAACACACTCACAGACGTTTACAACATTTTACAACAAGTCTCACACTGCACACTGCAAATGGCATTACATTTCATGCTGATTTAGTGAGCAAGAGAAACTTCTTAAACGATGATATGCTCCTTAAGTTTACTAAAACTGATTGGTCACACTAAGTTGTTACAAATGAGGACTGGGGACTGATAGAAATAGTGAAAGCCTGAAGTAAGTAAAAAACTCCCTGGATTAAATTAGAAGAGCTGGTGCCTGATATCAAATTGGTATCTACAAGTTAACTGTGACATAAATTGCTGATACTAAACACTCTAAAGAATATATAATTTCTTGTAAAAGGCACTTGCAAATGCGTCATCACATTGGTCTACATAAATAGGTCTAAATTAGCAAAGGAGAGGTACATTTTAATTCCAATGCTTGCAAATTTGAATAAAACAAAAAGAAAACAACCTCTAAGGTAGAGAGCCTGCTTTACCAGCCAAAAAACATCAACTGGCAGGCTTCACATGTGAGAGATGCTGGCCTGGGGGATTTCTAAGCCATTTCTACAGCTTCATCTGAAAAAGATAAACAACAGCCTGAGCCACTGGAAGAAGAAGAAAGAAGGAGCTGCATGGAGATGATGTGACCCTATTAATGCCACATTAGTTGTTCCGTCTTCCCAGAAAAATGCTTTAGCAGGATGAGCTGAGAGAGAGCGAGGGAGAGAGTGAGGGAGAGAGGAGGTGGAGAGAGAGACAGAGAGAGAAGTGAAAGCGATACTGTCTCCAGGCTAGTTGGGATGCAACCCAATTTCACAGCTTCACGAATGAGTGGCACAGCATATGGATGCAACCTTTGTGACAGCCTCTGTGTATCACCACATATCAGCGTTGATATTCCCAGTCAGATTCCATACTGGTCCAACATTATGTCAAACACCGGCTCCGCATGACTGCATTTTCAACACAACACAACACAACGTCAGTGTGTTTGTTGAGGGGGGGTGTTAGCTTCATAAGCTAAGAAAAACAAACCAGTGTCTCCCTAGACAGACTACTCTCCTTCACTTTCTACACTGTGTGATGCACAGTTGCTGCAGAATAAAATCAAGCTCTCACATTAAAGCAGCGATGTGCCCTAAAATCTGAGGTATAACCTGAAATCTGAGATATGACCCAGATATTCATAAATGTAGAATACAGAATAGATGGGGGAAAGGAGGGCAGACTGCAGAGTTTTGTTTGCAACAGAACAAGTTAATGGTGATGAGTTCATCTCTGACTGTTGGCTGGTTGGCTTAAAAATCAACATCTCTTCACATAATCACATACCTCTCTCCATATGGTCCAACCATCTGCCTCGGTCAAAAAACAACATCTATATAAGAACAGCAAATTAATAACTCTATTATTAACCTAATAAGCATAGAAAGACATAAGGCACAATGATACAAGCTGCAGCAACAGTGTTACTTACTTTACGAAGTAAGTTAGCTTTAACTTAGGTACCATGTTGAAATTAATGAACAAACTTGAGCTGAGTTTCGCCACTGATTTCCCAGTTTCCCAGCAATTTGGTTAGGGATATTTCAGCAACAATACCAATTTTGCCTTAATATGAAAAAGATTCTGAGAAAAGTGATGTTGCAAATAATACGAAGAACCCTTTTAACCAGATGCATATTTTTTTTTTTAAATGTATGTTTCCTTTACGAATTTAAATAATAAAACCAGATATTTGGAGAAATGAATGCTCTACTGTTGGAATTTTGGCATTTTTTTAATTAGTTATTAAAAATGCTGCAGTAAAAGATCAAGAAAGTATTGACAGATGTAGGCCTATGTATTTTAACAAAGGAAAATGTGAAAAAATTGAACAACCTATCGAGTATAGATTTCAGTTTACGATGTGCACTTGAATGCACCATGAAGTCCCCTGCCATATAAAGCATTGTAGATTTCAGAGTTTATGAGGTGCTCCTGATTACACCATGAAGGCCCTGTCCGTGTGTGTGTACAAATATTTAGCAGCCAGTGTGGAGGATAGCCTTCAGAGTTGTACTCGCCAAACAGAAAACGCATCCACGTTTATCCCTTGGCGACGCATTCATTAAAAGATCGATCTCAAGATTTTTATGAATCAATACTGGATCAATCAAATGAAGATTTGAATCTGAAAATCATTTGTTTACACCCAGCTCTAGAATAAACTGTTGACTTGATTGATTATGACTGCACAAGGAGTATTGGCTACTGGTGCAATCATTTACACACTGTAAAAGAAGCTTTGCTACCAAGTTGATATCTGTTTTTTGGTGCAGCTGCATGCGACAGAAATGACTGAAAAGTCTGAGAAAATGTAGTTTTTGGCTGTACGACTTCTAAAGTTCAAGAACGCTGGTGATCAGGTCATTGTCACTCAATTACACATGCTTAGGGGAGAGTTCCTTTTCTAGTCTTTGAGCTGGTGGTTGCAGCATCAGAGAAAACACTGTGTAGCACAGCAGCTCCTTGAGGTGGGGAGAGGATCGATCTCACTTAATGTCATATGGCACAGCACCCAGAGGCAGCTGTGTGGTGCTGATGACAGTGTAAAGCCTTGCCTTTGGCGGCTACATGCTTGGTGCTGCAGAGCTGCGATTTGAAGTTCACATGCAAAGGCTGACAGACAGACAGCTCTCAGTCAGGCAGTCAGACAGTCAGTCAGCCAGTGTTTCCACAGGGATGACAATACATCTGTATCTGTTAAAAGCGTACAATAGTGCCTAATACGAAACACATTCACAGGGGTCTGAATGCTCTGTAGGACTGATGGATGAAATGCTGACAGAACAATACAGGGCAAACACTGTCCAACCACTGCAACTTAAGCGTATACAGGTACACACATGCATACAAACAGTTCCCAAAAATGTAACTGGCTTCAGAAGAAAAAGTCAAGGATGTCAGGTTTTTGAGAAAAATTAACTCATGGGGGATAATCCTGGATGACCATTTGGAGAAAATTAAGCCGCTGTTCATCCATTATCCTATCATTTCTCTGCATTCCAGTGTTAGTCAGGGTTGAAGTCAAAATGACCAGAGTTTATGATGATACATCCACATTTTATCCACATAACCTGATCAGTTGATGACATTTTCACAGCATATCAAGAACAACATGCCAATAAGCACATATTTGTTGTGTGAAAGGCCAGTAACATTGCCAGCAACTAATGAAAAGAAAGCCATTCTTTTTGCATCCTTAGTACTCACAATGCATTATCGTTTACTCTGCTTCATCAGCATGTGTTCTCTGAATCACAGAGTAATCGGAAAAGTGGGCTTAGCCACCAAGTGATTCAGCAGACAGGACTAGGCTTAGGCATGTCAACAGAGCTACACCCACTTTCAACACACGCACAAACCCATGTTTGATGTGGGTTAATAAACACACATTCTACCCGCATCTGACTCATTAATATCAGACAGTTTTTACAGCTTTAATTCCTTTGCATCAACATTCACACAGGCCCACATCTACTGTAGTTCCACAGAGATCACTGCTAGACCAGTACATTGCAACAGACCCAATTAGAGCTGATTTTAAGTATTAATTGTTTGGATGAATTGATATTGTCTAAAATAACAGAAAGCCATTCATGATTTCCTACAGCCCATGGTGAGAAATTTGCTTATTTTATACAACCAACAGCCAGAAAAAAAAAAAATTATAATCAATTTACAATGAAGAGAGGGGAAAGCTACAAGAAAAACAGCAAATTCTCACATTTGAAAAGCTGGAACCAAATAAATGATTTAAAAAAAAAAAAAATCATTAATAAATAAACAGGCAAAATATTTACGCACTAGAACAAAAATAAACCGTATATTACTCATTATTGTTTGGTTGAAATTCAGCTCACAGCAAGGGGTTCTTGCTGTACTTATACTGCAGATTCAAACAGATTTTTAGAACAGCAAAATTTAGGATTTAAAGAATTATTAGTTGACACTAATATCTACTATAAGGTTAAATTTAATCTTGCAGTAATTCCAATTCTTTTTACAGAAACATGTTGAAGGTATTCATGCCAAAGTTTTCATACCAAAGCCCAGCATCTGAGGACAGAGGGTATCATATGCTGGACAGATTGTAAAAAACCTTTAGGCACATTTGAGATTTTGGGCTGACTAAATAAAATTGACTTGATTTGAAAGCCGAGCAGTGCCAGACCAGTTAAACTCTGGTCAGAAGCAGGTCCTGAGGCCTGGTTAGAAATGTTTTAAATGTGTATTCAATGTTTATGCATATCCTTGTCTCAGTAATGTCAACCATTTCCAGTGAAGCAAAATAATCAGAAATGATTCCACATTCAGGAACTATACTCAACAATAGCAGTTAACATGAACGATTGGAAGGTAAATGAAGTGAGGGTAAAAGTGATTTTAAGGTGAGAGAAAGATTAATGTGTTTGGGTGTCTGTATGTCCGTCTATGTGAAAACAAAGACATTGTGGATGAATTACATGATTCACAATGATAAATGGTCTCAGACATTCACAAAGACATCAAAGATTGACCTATATTTTCTGTCTTGAAAAATAGGCCAGAACCCAAATTAAGGGCCAGCAGGGCTACTACACGCATGTAAACGGCATCATCTTCACAGTAATTGTGTAGTGTTAGGCAACATAGGAGCAGCCTTGAGTGGAGAGACATAGCCTAAGGGCGTAGCTGTTGACATGTAAATAGTGAGAATAGAAGCTGAGATGACAGCACAGACAGTGGGCTTATACTACTAGTTCTGCTTGACTTGGGTTCGGCCCTTGACCACAAAATTAAGGTCTAAAGGACAACAGTCTAGATGTCAGGATACCAGTACTCATATCATGTCAATAAGTAGGTTGATTTCCTTAATTGCCGAGGAAAATACATTTCTGTCTTTTCATCATTCATCTTTTCGATCATGTTACATCAGTCTACATGTCAGCAGCCCTGTGAGACCAGAACACAAACACTGAGACTGCATCCTTTGTAATAATCTCTGCCTTTATCTGCTGCTTCTTCTTCTTCTATTTGTCTAATAGTGGGGTTTGCAGAATGCTGGAGACTTGCCTGCAAAATGAATACTCATCATTTTGCATTATATATTATTTGCTAACAATAAAACATGAGTAAGATATACCTATGACTGCCAGAAGAAGATAATTAGGGCTGGGAGATATGGCCCATAAATAATATTGCAATCATTTTAGGCTATATCGAGATACACAATATATCTTGATATTTTGAATCTCCTCTAAAGCACTTGATAACTGCTTGAATTAACCAGCACAATGTACTAAATTCATATATATTTTGTACACATCTTTGTCAAGATTTTAAACTCCACATAAACCAAAAAGTGGTTGTCTACAATGCATTCTAAACATATTTATATTGCATTTCAGGCGTTAATAATCAAAATGCTTTATAACGATCATAACATAATAAAGAGCATTTTATAATGAGTGAAAAGGTCAAGTATCAATACTTCATACAAAAATCCTCATCATAACACATTAATCATATTAAACACATTATAATCCCTGTTATATTGCATTATGATGTTAAAATAACTTACTGTAAGTGGCCATTAGTTGCTTTAGGTAAAGTAATAAACTCCCTGTGTTATAGGAAGATGTAAAACATTATAAGTTGGTCATAAGTCACTACAAATGGTCACTGTTTGCTTTAAGTAAAGTGAATAAATATCATTAAGTCCATGCAAGAACAGCACACAAAATGCTGTAAAATGTATTTCTTAACAGGTACCAACACTGAATGAATGGATGAGTCCGATTTTACAATCAATTCCCTACAATGTTTGCATGGCGCTATAGGTGCATTATAACGCAACATGCAACATTAGTAAAGTTTTAATTGCATGAAAAACATGACACAAATACAAAGAGCTCTCTTAGTGTTATGTACCAGTGAGCTATTACAGGGCTGGGTGATAAGTACAAAATCTAATATCACAATATTTTTGACCAAACACCTTGATATCAATATTGCAAAAATATTGTAGGTTTGACTATTGTAGTTGAAATCCTTCATGATAAAAGCTTTATGAGCTTAATGGCTATCAGTCCCACTGCACACAACAAGAGAAGGTGACCGGTTGATGTAGTCATGACAAGTGAGTCAACCCCAAATCCTATTAAAATCCTGTCATCATAAAATCTGCTCAACATGACAGTCACGAAAGACAACATATTTCTGAGCAGAGCTTTTTTTTTACAAAATCCCATTTGCCAGACTAGGAGAGATTAACATCACCAAAGCTATATTAAAGCAGGAGCTGCACTAATCCTCATCATTTGTGGGCTAAACTAGGCCACATCGGTATTACATGCAGAAGAACTAGCCAATCATTGTTCTTTGGCTCACAATAATTGGTTGTGTGTGTTTGTGGGGGTGTGCATGTATGTGTGTCTGGTTGAACATGCCTGTGCCATCTGCTGTGCTGGACATATATACTCCTGGCCATCCGCTGTCATTCTCTGACATGATACATGTTTAGAAGAGCTTAGCTTCATGATGACACTAGCAGTTTTTGCAAGCTAAAATCAGCTGGACATCATCCTCGCCTTTGCTTCATGGTTTTTATTTTTAAACACATAAAATTCCCACAGCTCTCTGGAGCATAACTTAAGAGTGGTCACAGGGGAATAAATTCATCTGCCATCACACAAAGATGCATAGCAATGCACACAGACACGTCAAAGAACGATCCACAGACAACAATGCTGTGAGGCTGCAAGTGAGGAGTGAGGGTGATGTGATGAAACTCTACCGCATTCATCACAATTGTCTCATTTTAAATCATTGATCAGGTCCCTACTTTTCCCCACTTTTTCGCTGTGGAAAGGGGAAGTCTAAAAATAGCCTGTGAACGTCAGTGCCTAGAAGTCTTTCCATGTTCTCCCAGTCTGGCAGCATTAGCGAATTCAGATGAGCCTCCTGCAGCTCTCACAGCTTCTCTGTCTCTTTCTCATGCACAGTCGCACACATCATTGCGGTCGTGCATGCGCGTAGACAGCCATATGCATAAACGTACACTACACACTTATACATTTACCTGTAATCACACACTCGCACTAAATTCAGTTTGTCCCTGGAGTTTCAGTAATGGCGCCGGTGGGAAAGCTCAGCCAGCAACACCCGCCAGCATCTCACCTCTCAGTTTTATAGACTACTGCCATCAGCATATCCACGACCCCCCTCATCCTCTCCCCCCGATCTCCCTGCCCCACCCCGTCTCATTTTGCCCCAGTTCTTCATGCTCTGGCCAATAATACTCTGTGCTCTGAAGAAACAACAGAGAAGTCCACCCACAGCTGTCCACCTGGTTGTGGTAGATGTGTGTGGGTGTGTTTGTGAGTGTATCAAGGTCACATGGCACCACCTGAAAAGTCCCAGTGACCTGTTCGCTGTCTCCGCTCTCCCTGTAGGGCCCATCTGTCCCTGTCATAACGAGTGATGATCAGAAAGGGGCACAAGAAGGATTGCGCCTTGTTTGCAACTGTGCAAACAACGTGTGATCTCAAAGAAAAAGTTTACATGCAAGTGGAAGAACAGGTAGCAACAGAAGATACAAGATGTGAGTAAAACATGGATGCATGAAAAGGCAGATGTTCAAGACGTGCACCCAAAATATAGAGACTGAGACTGAAAAAAAAATCTATTCTTCCGGCTTGGATTTTTTATTGGTGCCCTCAACTAGGTAACAATCCACATGCAAACAATTCTAAAAGTTATAGATTTTTAATCTGTGTTTCACCATATAATCTGTAACAAAGCAGGCCAAGATAACACTTGCTGCCATCTCTTTTAAATAAGAAAAGAGCTGGAACCAAACCCAGCAAGCAGCAGGCCACTACACAGTTACTGAATGGATGAGTGAGTGCGAGTAGGGAGCTACAAATGACTCCACACACCAACAAAAGAACAAGGCTGTAGAGCACTGAGAAAAGTAGTAACAGCTTGATTCCACTGGGCATGGCTGCATTGTGTACCGGCTGCGACATGGCTGCCGGAGCTGATCGCAGTGCCATTCCAAACAGTTCTTGCTATTTCAGATGTGACTAGTGTGTTTTTGACAATTTTTGGTCAAGCTTCACAGAGCAGATTGAGCTGGGCAGAAACAAAACACCCTGTGCAGACTCCTGATCGTATATCGAAGCAGACAAAAATAGAAAATACTCGACTATGTAGTCGTCTTACTTGTGTAGAAGCACAAAAATAAAGGAAAAGTGACCAAATCAGTAAGTAAGTAAGTCAACAAAATCGTGGCAGTGTACGATGCCACATGGAGGACGTAACAAAATGGTGTTGCTGCCAGAACATGACGCAGTCATGACTGGTGGAATCGAACAACTAACTAAAATGGAAACACAAACAAATCTTAGGTTATATCTTACTATGTAGTACACAGGAAAAACTATGATGAAGAACATTTCAGGGAGATCCAGTGTGGAAATGTTGAAGAAGCAAACAATAGTCTAGTCTTGATTTGTGAATGTAGAACTATTCCACGCAAATTTAAAATTGGCTCTGAGTGACACACTACCTACTACAGGAATGTAATACCATCAAAACATAAATATTGAAGTTGCTTATACCACTTAAAATCACATTGAATTACACTCAATTTTCTTTTCAATTTAAAGCCCAATTCATTTAGATGAAACTGAAAAACTTTTTTTAATGGTTGTGCTCTCCGGTCATGTATGTGCCTACTGTATTACATTAACAGTGAACTTTGGGACACAAAGTGCCAACAAAATGTATAATGTTTCAGTTTGTCATGTCATTAAGAGTGTTCACAAAAGTAAAGGGCAGAAGAACACAAACAGTCCCAGATATCTCCACCCACAATGCAGACAAAAAATAAGGTTAAGCTGCTAAAAAGTTTGACAGAGGATCAGACATGTTCTTATAGACACTCAGAGGAAATAGAGTGGGAGGGGATTTCTCAAAGTTCACTCACACTGTGGCCATTACCATACCATTGCAGGGAAGTTAAGAGACTTCCTCAATTTGTTTCAGAGGAAACAGATAGAAGACAACAAAGACTTGGGTGATAACTGATTCTGAGTAAAAGAGCCAATTTAGCAAAGTCATATGGGTGAGACAAAAGAGAAAGGCAGAGGGTTGTCAGATAAACAAAGTGTGAGACCCTGGGGTCCTCTCAGGAGTGTGAGTGGAGGAGTGTGGCCTCTCTAATGACCAATCAACACCCTCCTTGCTGCCATGGCATCTGTTAGCACTCCAATGGCCTCCCGTCTGAGTGTGAGCCCACCATGAACTCTACACGCAGCCGGAATCCAATCAAAACGGCAGAACCGACAAAGCTTGGGTCAAGGAGCAATTCTGACATTTTGCAGAATGTCAACATTCAACCTCTTCTAAAAGTTCTACTACACGGGAGTTTTGCTCTACGAATACGAAGGGTGGAAATGGGAAGGGGTGAAAAAAAAATGGAACATCACAGCGCTGCTTGAGGGGGGCTACAGCAGAGAGGAAAGCAGACTGATCACTAACTAACGAACAGTAGGCGACACCATGAGACCTCTGGGTCTCAGTGAAAATGTTCTTAGGATACAGAACAAAAGTAACTTTTCCTAGTTACACAAAGTGAAGCTATAAGGCCAAGTGAATTTTGCAATCTGGTTTTCCTTAACGTATATATGAACGAGGAGTCTAAAACCGATGCAAGTTTACATTTAAACACTACTTATAGTAGTGAGGAGCTATTGTAAGATACTGGAGCACATGATGAGTTTCTTATCTTAGACACAAAATGACACATACCCCAAGGTATACAACTGACAGGAACAAGCATGAGATGGAAGCAAGATAACAACTGTTTTCAACCATCCACTAAAGCTAGAGGGGTGTCATCTTGTGCAGATTGCACAGAATGTCATGGAAAAACATACACATTTATTAATTCAGAGCATTTAGAGCTCCAAATTCATCACTACGTCAGAACCGAGGGAGGTGCGCAGAAAGGGCATGAAAAGCAAACTACACGGACAAGACCCAGGGCCAAGTTTCAAACCCAAACACATAATCCTGTGCTGCATCAGTGCTAACCAGCTTGCCCTCACTGAGGTGTTTTTTTTTTTACTTAAACAGTAAATCGTTCCCTCTAATTGCAGCAAGAATGTTGCTGTAAAACTGATATGCTGATCTATTAAGTTTATTGCTTTGTTACTGGGAACAATCTGGCTGGAGGGAGCGGGCGAGGACAGGTAGCATCTGTCCCCACCTACTGCCTTGGCAGCGTTAGCGTCATCTGCTAGCTTTGGCAGCATCTTGGAAGCACATCAATATGGCTTTATGTAGCCAGGGCCGCTAGTAGCTAGCATGCCAGTCACGCTCTCAGGCAACACTCACTCACAGCCTGAGCATCCACAGAGGACTGAGCCAACAGAGCTAAGCGGAACTGAGCTCAGGCTGAACAGGGAGGCCAGGTCTCCGTGGACCTGCATGAGGAAAAAGGGCCAGTGTCTGTCATCTATCCACACATCCATGGTTAGAAGTGCGGGGCCAAGTCCACATATGAACACTGCCACCATTGTAGCTGTGAGCTTTATTTTCATGTTTTTCTCCCCAGCAACACTTCTGTTGTGGAATGCTGATGCTCTTGTCAAATCTCAACTACTACTGTATAATAGTCAAATCTGTGAGGTGATGGACTTTTGTGTTCTTACCTGCACCACTGATGTTATGTTGTTACTCAAGTGTTTGCCAAAAGACAGGAAAAATCAAACCTGCCCATGGGTGTAATAATTGGGACTTTGTCCAACAGGAACAAACTGAGAACACTGGCAGAGTTAATTATTCTAAAATACTTGCTTTTAGCTACACACTAACAAAAAGCACTCTCCTTGACAACAGTCAGACAAAAACTTGATCTGGATGCCTGTGAATCAGGCTTGATGTTAGGGCTAAAAGGTCATACATCAATAGCAGCAAAGCCTGTGTTATTCAGAGTAGTTGAATGGCCCTGTTGGCTCAACATCATACAACTTCTAGAGTCTTATGAGACCTTGCTAACAGCGGTGTACTTAACAGTCAAATCTGTACGATGTGAGCACTTCACAACAAAGAACAAAGCACAGATAGAAAGAGTTTATTTTTGTGAAACTGGTTTTAGATTGGACCACTGTCAGGTTTTTATTCCTGGACATGCTATGTGACGAAATGTGCTGAAATGGCAATTGCATCCTCAGATGACAATACTCAACAAACGATGCACATTTTAAGCAACTTCATTAAAGGTTCCTTGTGAAAATTTCTTACAAAACAAACAAAGTTATGTTTACGTTCAGTGCTATTCACCAAACCACATATTGTGTATCCTTGAGGTCTGGCATTTCCTTTCTCAAAAAACATTTGCAATACAGACTTTTTAAATATGGTCATTCCAGCATTGTTTACGTTCATGTTTACTAGCTGGTGGTTTTCCTCTTCCCTGCTTTTGCAACATATCTTGGTGTGCTTTTACAGTCTGTTGATCAGTGGAACAGTGCAACACCATTGGAGGGAGCTTGTATCGCGTCACCTGTGTGTGTGCATGTATAATGTCCTTAATACAGGTAAACTGCAACAAATAGTTATATAGAGCCACTTTAATCAATCATTCGGCATAATAACGATCAGTCATTATTAATTACAATTGATAAATCATTAAATCCTTATACAAGACAACATTATATGCCACTGACATGACATTGGGTTTTGTGCAGCACAACCTTGCTTTATATTTAAATAAACACAAGATAAAGATTTGAATCATTGATTGAAAAAAAAACTGTCACATCTGCTCTGGCACTTGTTATTCAAACAAACAAATTTGACAACAGTCAGTTGTTTTTCATTTCAAAATATGTGCATATCTACATGATCAGGGATGGGTTGGGTGTAAAGATACTTGCAAAATATATTAAAAAGAAGATTTAGTAAAGAAGGAGGCGGCCACAGTGAACTGGTTGGATGAAAAGCTGCAGGTGCTTACTTCAGTTTGGGTCAAGATAAGCTGACAAGACATCAAGGTAAGCAACACCTTTCACCCTGTTGTCGCACCATGTCTGCATCACTGGTTCAGATAATAGTTCTTAATAGTGTGCACGGTGCTGTTAGCCCAGCTGTGTGGAAAGTTGGCACAGCTCCAGTCATTGAAACCACCTCCATAGATGAAACCGTCCTCCAAATTTAGCTCTTTGTCAGTTGAGTCGAAATCTTCACAGTGATTAATTACATATTGATTAATTATTAACATTAGCATGAATAACTTGTGTAGGCTGAAGATAGCCTGACACATAGAGAAATATTAAATTTCTATGCCAAAATGTTAACTTTCTAATGAGTGAACAATCTAGTCGATACCAACAGTCACCATGAAATAATTTAATGCAGCCCTGTCTGCAAACATGAGGGTGTCAACTGCACACATGTTGACTGCAGTAGGTGTGAAACCCACTCAACACAGGAAGTTGAGGGATAGGTGTGCTGACCATCTATAAAGAGTTCAGCTATTTTCATCTCGCAATAGCACAGGTTTTTCTGCACTTTGAATATGACTGGTATTGACAACAGGAACTACCTTACTCTACTCTCATATCATGCTGTTTCACGTGGATCCAGTTTCAGACCTGCAGGACCAGGATGTGGTGAGGCTGGCAAAACAGCAATGCGGCATCAGCAAAACTGTGCACACACCAAGCTTTCCAGTCATTCAAAGAGGACACCCTTTCAGTCATTTTAAAGCATGCGATTGCAGAGCAAAATGGATTGCTGGTAGAAGGAGTACACAGCAACTGAAATGCAGCCAAAATCAATCTAAAATTAAACTTGTATTCCCTAAACTGTGAGGAGGAGATATGAGAAATATGAGCAAGCTGAAACCTTGCACCACTTCTCCAAATGCTCAAATGTTCGACACCATGTTGCTATGACAATTTAATTATAGTCTATCATGGTTGCACTATTGTTTGTTTGCCTCTGTGAGTTAGTGGGAAGATAATGTGTGAATGTGAAGTGGTGCTTTTTGGCCAAGTATCTAATGCTTGTCTGTAGGAGAAATGGCTCTAGTTTGTGGTGAGTGACTGTGGAGGTTTCATAGCTGACCAAAGCTGTTCTATTATGAGTCATAGCGTTAACCCTTTCAGCTCATAATAAAAGTATGCACCACAAAATAAAGACAAATGTATACACTTATAGATGACAGGTTATATTTTAGGGGTTAACGCATGTAAACATATAATATTTGCACACAATCGATCCATTCGGGCCAAGTAAAATGATAATAGTCCATTCAGCACTGGCTAAAAAGCATTTAATTTCACACAGACTTCAGCTAAAGCCGAGTCAAAGAAAATGAAATAGATCAGATTCAGAGAGAAGTGAGAAGTGAGAGGTGATTCCTCAAATGGTTATCTGAAACCACTCCTTTAAAAACAATTCGCTACAGCCATAAGCCCCTGCTGGAGGACAGCACTACACATATACATCATAACAACGTCTTCAACAGGGACATCCTTACATCCAATCGGGATTCAGCACAGGGCAGAGAGAGTACTTCAGTCAAATGACTGAGCTGAATGTGTATGTTCCACTTGACCTGAGGGGTGTGCAAACATTGCTCTGTAGCTATGCTCCAGGGAGCAGGAGTCCGGATATGAGTCTGACCCTGGATCATACGTGGGGGAAGTCAGTTATTACAGCGCAGGCCGGTGGTTTATGAGTTTGGTTTAAAATCCAATATCAGAATCACATCCAAGGACAACTTCCAGTCTACTCTGGTCAGCTCAGCAGCTGCACAAGTGAACCGTCCACATAACACCTCTTTAACGTCAAAACCAAGTGGGCAAAATAAGACAGCTGGTGTAATGTGCAGTGAAAATGTTTTTACATGATATTTGACTTATGGGCGACATTAGATATTGATGTGAAATGTAGGTTACTGTATTTCCCATATTCATAAAGGTATATGGTGTTGTTCTTCATTGGCCACAGTCATTTCCTGGGCTAGTCTGAACACTTTTTATCCTGGCCACTGCTGTTGGAATGTTTGACCACTGCAAACAGCAGAACAGTTGATGCAGCTTGCTGACCCAAGCGTGATCTTTCTAAAACAATCAGTGTGGGGTCACGGTTGCAAGAGAAATGCCCGCACTGGCTAACTCATGGTCAGGCTTAATAACAGAATAATGCAGACCGGAAAATCAGTCAAAGAAATGAAGAACGCAGAACAGTAACAAATATCTTTAAGCAGCTAACATCTCTGATAATTTTACAGTTGAACTCAGTGTTGACATCCTCTCGTTCTTGGGAGTTCACTCTGGTGCACACATAATAACACCACAGACATAATGATTGCTCTCATCGCGGAAGACTGAACTCAGTCATGCACTGCAGGTCTGTGACGCTCGCTGTCTGGCTTAAAATACTGTTCAGAAGCATTTAGTAAACATTGCCGCCAGTGTTACATGTAAACTTGGCTGTGCAGCCTTATAATTATTGTAATTACACTACAAACAATCATTTTTACAAACACATGGCAGACAAAAAAAACACAACTGGGAAACACACAGACATCTTTCTCAAGATGGATATTAAGGCCATGACTGACAATTGTTTTCATTGACAAATACCCTAACACTTAAGCTTTGTTTATCAACTGATTCTTTGTTTGGTCTATAAAATGTAAGACATTTGGGAAAAATGTCCATCAAAATCTCCCAGAGCACAAGTTGACATCTTCATGTGTCATGTTGTGCTTATTCAACAGCCAAAACCCAAAGATATTAAATCAAAAGATATGTAATTGAGCTAATTGAGCTTTTGAGATGGTGGAAACCAGTTATTATAATTTCAGACAATTTATTTTATGCAATACCAATCGATCAGTTCAGCAATGACAGATGCAACAATCATTTCAAATTTATATGCTCTATTTAGGGCGGCATCTAACGGCTATTTGCATTATCGATCAATCTGCCAATTGGTTTCCCCATGAATCAATTTATCTTTTGGTCTATAAAATGTCAGATAATAGTGACAAATACCCTTCAAACTTTCCTTGACCCCAAGTTGACGTCTTTAAATATCTTGTTTTGTCTGAACAAACATCAGTAAGCAACTAATGTTAAATCGAAAATAATGGATTCTGTGAATCTGGGACATGCTTGGCTTAGAAAATGACTGTGATGATTCAAATGTCAAATGTGTTGCTTCCCCTTCTAAATATTTGAAAGGTGTCAATACTTTGCAGTATCGAAACACCAGCACTAGTTTTTTGCACTACTGAAGTGCCCACATCGTTCTACCTCCCCCAGAAGTAAATTAAATTAGACCCTGTAGTTCTTAACAATACAGTACACAATGTGGTAGACTGATTATCAGCTCTGGCCAATTATCAGAGCCGATATTCAGCATTTTTCTGATTGCCAATTAAATAAACTAATTAAAAAACGTGCTTCTTTGGTTCTGCCGCTCACACAATGTCCGCCCACAACAATATCTGACTGTTAACACGTCACAATTAAATTTATATTTTTAACAGCCTATAAACACTGAATAATCAGAATTTGCAAAGTAACTAGTAACTACATGTATCAAATAACTGTAGAGGTGAGGAAGTATAAAGTAGCAGAAAACCGAAGTATTCAATACCTGAACATTTTATTTTAGTTCATTCCATCACTGGTTGTTCGACATTTCAACACAAAGAGTATCATTTTTACTGCAAATGAATATCGGTCCTAAATATCAGTTTTCAGTCTCCTTGATCTCTAATTGGTACCTGTATCGGCCCTGAAAAAGCCATATCGGTCGACCCTAGTACACAAGCCTTGTTATATGTATTATTTAAGATTTCTTTTTCCTTTTATGCCCTCAATGATGTGACAATGTTTCCCTGTGGTCTCTAACATGGTATCGAATGTTGATATTTTTCAAGGCTTTGTTCCGAAGGCATTATATCAATACAGGCTGACATTAATAGCACATTATTAAAGCTGCTATTTGTAAGAAAAGTTGATTTTGAGTCTCATTCCCAACTCGTCAAAAACTGACGCTTAAGAATGGCAGCTGACCCGTCCTACAATCCAAATGCTCGTTTTTGACAAGTTGGGAATGAGATTCAAAAATCAACTTTCCTTATAAACAGGACCTTTAATGGAAATAACAACATCACCTACCCTCATTTTCAGATGATGGACATGACACCTGTAGAACCAGCTCAAATGTTCTTTCTGGATTCTCCCTGAAAATGAATAAATAAATAAAACACAGTTTACTCAGGGGGAAATCAGGGGCAGGCAGCTGTTATTACACACAGTCAGGGCAACAAGTGTGCAGTCCACATTCGCACACATGACAACTGCACTGGATTCCATCACATGTGCCTTTGGTATATTTGTAATCATATAATGGAGCTGTCCTACTTTATGTGAGTCACACTGTCAATAGCCAACTGTGTCAATAACAGCAGGTTAGCTAAAGCTGACAGTGACTGAATGCAAAGAATGGGAAGTTTTCCTATCTCTGACAACATATCTGGGCAAACTTGCTCGCTGTCGTGTCCACATGTAGCCTATTTAAAGCTGTGTGCTTGGCTAGCGGAGCTGCTAATTGGTGGTCAAGCTAGCAGACAGAGCAACAGACTGACCCAAATGCTGTCGAGCCAGCTGGCCTGGCTGTTAAACCCACTGCTGGAGATGGCTCACATGACGCCAAACATTCCTTCGTATCTCACATTCAGCTGCGACTTTCACGTTACGTGGCCGCCGTGCCGCACGTTAGCCGTTAGCTCGCCGGGTTACACGTATGTACGAAGAGGCGACAGAGGTGAGACATGAAACTCGGAGGTCTTACTTTATTCTGCTGTCCATGGTTTAGCTACAGCATCGCGACAACTCCGTGCGGTCGGCGGCTGCTCTGCTCTGCTGCTCTGCTGCTCTGCTGGCTGTCTGTCCGAGAATATTTCCACCTCGTCCTCCCTCAGTCCCAGCCGTCACTTCTGTATCTGCCTTATCTGATACCGGTCGAAAGCAGCCGCGGCCACATGCTTGTCGGTGGGATAGCGTAGTAGTCTGCGCCGTCCTCCGGCTGTTAACGACGCCTGGATCCTCCGCTTCAGCACCACGGTGTTTATTTCCCACAACAAACGCCACTCCAGGAAGTGCTGTCAAAGATTTGGTGACGTCAGCGCGTCAGATGAGCACCTTGCTGCTTCCCTCTGCCTGCGAGCATCTCTCCCTCCACTTTAAAGATGAGCAACACACAGCAGACCTGAGCCGTGTGATTCATGCTCCTGATGAAAAACCTGTTTCCCTCCGAGACTGTATTATTAGTTCAATAACTGTGGCAGCGGTAGCCTTCAGCAGTGGCTCCCAAAGTGGTGTCCTGGAACCATCAGGGGTCAGTGTGAGGGCTTTCCAAAATGAAGAAGTAGTATAAACCAGTATTAATAGATGTTTTTTTTTGTCTGCTCCAGGGCTGAACACATTACAACATGACACATCATCACCTTTTAAAGTAGTTATGTTCCGCATGATGGTAAACAGTTGGATGTTTATACATCCAGAAGCCACCGAGCAACATTAAGATTCATTTGGAGTCAAATGTAGCTCAATATTCGCTCTCTTTTTATCTTCACCTAACAGTGAGGGAAATATCTGCATCTTTAGCGCCTGTTTTGTTTTGTTTTATGTCAGAAAAATGCTGAATATTAAATCTGATGCTGTGCTTTTGATACTGAAGTACATTTAATATTGGATACTTTAAAGGGCCACTTTGTAGTTTTGGAGAAGAAATTCGACTCAAAATTGTGATATTTACAATATTAATGAGGTAATAATACAAACTCAGAAATATTAATTATTTTCCATAACTGAATAAACAAGCTGTTCTCAGAGGAAAATAAGGTCCCCAGAACACTGTTTGAAGCTAGAAAAGTGGCAGGGTCCGCCAAAAATAAACATATAAACAAAGTAAAACAGTATGAAACTGTTGTCCTTTAAGGTCAGTTTGTTTATTCAGCTTATTCAGTCATGAAAACAAAGAGAGTTTGTTTATTTAGTTTGTTTAGGCATTGAAAAAATCAGTCAATGAAGATCTTTCTCTTCTGATTAAAATTTCTTTCCCAAAACTACATAGTGCCCCTTTAACTCAACTTAAGTACTTTAACTCAAGTATTATTTGTAGGGTAGATGGATGACTATCACTTTTACCGAGGTAATATCTTATCACGATATCTTTAATTTTACCCATGTAGCCAATTACTTTGAGTTCTTTTTACAACACTGCCAAACAACAAATTAATTTCTGTCCACAACAGGTTAAGATGGCCATGACCTCAATGTGGGTCACTTGCATTAAAACCGAGCAGAGAACTATTGAAGACAGGCCTTTAGCTATCTAAGGTGGAACAGAAGTGCTTACTAGTAGCCCTCACTGATTACCACCACTGAAGTGCCTTTGAGCAAGGCCCCAATTGCTTCAGTGCAGCCAACAGATCAGACTGACTGGCATAATTATAGTGTGTCATGTGTAAATGCTACTTACGCTAACCACCTTAGACGACAGTGGTACATTAAATAAATGCTGAAATTGCAATACATAACTCAGTTACATAAGCTTTTAGATGATGAGAAACTCACCGTGGCACACACTCACACACACACACACACACACACACACACACACACACACACACACACCATGTATAGAATGGGCTGTATGTGACTAGAATCTGCTTCAGGACTCGACATGAAACACATTGCTCATGAATCAGCTGAGTCACCAACCTCTTAAAGGGGGAATCCACCCTAAAATACAATTATTTCTACATTTTTGGGAATTTGCATGAGACGGGTCCTTGTTTCAGCTGTGAATCTTGATTAAGTTCAAAGTTATTTCAGAGTAGGGCTGTCACGATAACAGATTTGTACTACAAGATTATGTACGATTACGGCCGATGTACGATTTTATCACAGTATCTCTCCCGAAATTTTTGGGAAAAAATCCTAGCAATCAAATCTATCTTTAATTTTGTTTACTGTGTGTTTTGTCTCTTATTTGGGCAAACAAATTACCCTCAAACAAGTGTAGGGAGGTGGAGAGAGTCTGTAACCATAACTATTAAAAAAAAAAATAATCATAAAATTTGCTCAATTAGCAGTGAAAAGGCAACCAGATGAATTTATATACAAAAGATGCATAAGGCCGAACATCTTCACTAGATTCTATCAGATGATATTGTCATTTCTTTCATGTTTATTATTAACTCAACATCAATATTACATTTTTAAATATCATGGTTATCGTGAATACCATGATATAATATCTGAACCAGAGATTACATGAGACCATTGAGTCAGTAACAAATGTATTGTCGGTGTACCAACTCCCTTAAGTGACACCTGATGACATAATCAATTAGCAACACGATGCTCTTTATTTCTATTTTAAGGGAAACATTTTTCTTTTTATAGATGTTAACTCTACAGTCCAAAGTCACATATATTCAGTGCGATTTAAATTCTGTTTTAGGGTGGACTTTCCTTTTATTGTTTGCATGTTTAAGCAATATTTGTCCCATGGTAAATTGAAACCAATGACTTAGATGTACTTCTCTCTTCTCTCCAGAGAGTCTGTCTGGATCACAGCCAGATTTCTTCAGGCTGACTGGAAGGTAATTAAGTGGCAGCAGACTGGGGCATGCTGTTTCAGGCATCCGTATGAAATGATAATGGCAGGGCTGCTGCCTTAACATGAAAAAAAAGAGGAAAAAAAAGCAGTATGACACACAAAGAGACACATACATAAAGCTCTCATGAGTCTTGGGCATTGGGAACCAGGGAGGTTTCACATTTCAGAGAACTGTAAACAGTAAACAGTCCCAGATTATATTCATTTAAGGGAAGCTAACACGGAAAAAAGAAACAATACAATGTCTCATTGTCCTTCTGAGGCCCTGACAATACATTTTGAGGGTGGCTTCAAACATTTGACTTAGCTGAGGTGCACATGATTTATCTTGTTGAATAGAAACGTCACTCACAAGTAAATGTACAAGAGCTCCCTGTGTTTTTTTCAGTTTGTGAATATGCGGCAGGCGGTTGAGTTATTACAAACGCTGCTTCTGGGACTACTGCAATGTAAATCAAAATCATCATCATTTTTTTTCTTTTAAATCTTTGTACATAATGTCTCTCATTCTAAGTGTGCATATATTTTTACCAGTGATGTGTAATTTGTCTGTGGGTAAATTGACCCCCCAATGTCAGTCAAAAGACACTTGTCAGGTTTCATTATCCAGAATTCTGTAGTAGACACATCGTCAGAGGTGGCTCACAGCAATGGATAACCTTGAGAGGACTCATTAATGTCCACTCATCAACCTTTCAGTGCTTTGTCCAAGTCGCTATATTACTTGAATATTATGGAAAGTGTCTTTGCAGTCAAGGAGAGCCTTTAGTATATGGCATAGGTATCAATAGAGGGAGAGTGTAGAGAGAAGTGTATTCAAGCAAAATGTATATTTATTTAAGTATCGTAAAATGGCATTCATCATATTGCATACATAGTTGATTTTTGGGGCTGAAAATGTCCAACATTAATATATTGACTGATACACTTTTTTGCAATGATCCCTCAAACATGTCTAGCAAACACTGTAACAGAGGAAGGACATAATACACTTTAACAACAAACTTTTCTTTTCTAAAAACAGTGAACTTCATAGGTAATTTAATAATTATGAATTACTACAAGCATATTTTCATGCATTATAATCTCTATAAACAAAAAGTTTTATCGGACAACATATATGCTGATACCGATTTACAAGGGCGGATATTACATTTCACTGTTTGGGGGGAATAAAAACAACAGTTTCTCAAGAGAAGTTCCTGAAGGGGACACCAAAGGTGCCATCAAAACTACTGTTGCATTTAATGTATATGGAGAAAATGCGGATGGCTACTATTGAATCATACCAGATAACTGAAAGGCAAATAACTTCCAACACACTCCCACAGACTGCTCCACAGTCGTATGCTCGTATGTAACACTAATGCCTCTGTGAAGTATATAAAGGTGGGACCAAATCTTTAAAATCTTTAAAACACATTGTTTTTCATCTATAATCAACACAAGTGCTTTCAATGCATATGATTACAATGATATCAGCTATAGAGGGGGACAACTGTCTGTTTTTCCCAGGAAGATATTTTCACATATGCCAATATGCCACTATTGGTCGATAGTATCGGCCAACCATTATATCAGTCGTGCTCTAATACTTACTGTAAACAAATCACTTTTTTTTCCCTTTTTGCTACGTATCCTTCATTAGTGTAGTGTAGTGTAGATATCAGTTAATCCTTATATCACCAGGGTTAAATCTGATTTGATAAAATCAGACTGTTATTCAGTATATATATTTAAATATATCACAGCATGATAAATCTACACTATCTGCATGTAAGATGTGTATTTCTCAATTTGGACGAACTGTCCCTTTAATTAGTAACAAACTGATGCAGCGTTTCTTTTCAGAGGAAAGTACAGTAATGCATCCTTGAATGCTCAAGAGAATGGATTTTTCTCTCTGTTTTTTAGTTGTTTGATTTTTGCTGATCAATAGGTCAAGTATTTGTCACTTTAGCATATTATTACGTTTTATTTACATAGCACCTTTCATACACAGACGTCACAAATTGCTCCACAAACTTAAGCAAAATAAGTTTCAAGTTTATTTCATTTATATAGCACTTATATAGCACAGGTTTTGCACCAAAGAGCTTCACAAAGACAGACATATGTATAGACGCATAAAAACATATATGTGTATAGTAAGGCAACAAAAACCAAGCAGGTTTAACCAGGCAAGCATAAAAACATGAAGGTGCATGACGAATGTTAAAGAAATACAGCAAAATAAAAACAAAACACTGTCAATTATAATTCAAAACCAAATGAATCTGATGAAGAAGATATAATAAATGCAGTGATAATGACTCTGAGATGATTATTTCCTGTGGATTTGTGATTTTTTGTTGTTGCCATGTATCCTTCATTAAGTGTAGATATTAGTCAAGAGTAGATATCCTCATTGCACCAGGTTTAAATCAGATTTGATAAAATAAGGTCATTACTTGGTATATATATTTGTATATATCACATCGTGAGAAAACCAATAATGTCTGCATGTAAGATGTGTATTTCTCAATCTGGTGAACTGTTACTTTAATTAGTATGAAACTGGTGCAGGATTCCTTTTAGAGGAAAGCATTGCATGCTTTATGCAAATATGGAAATGAAAATGTTAGATTTTCTCTGATCAGTATCTAGTGGTCAAGTATTTCTTACGTAATACGTTTTTGTTACACAGCACCTTTCAAACACAGAAGTTGCTCCACAAAAGAAATGAAGACGGAAGGCAAAATGAGTTTCAACTTGATTTTATTTATGTAACACTTGAAAAGTTAACAGGTTTGGCACCGAAGTGCTTCACAAGGACAGACACGTTATTATACAGGCATAAAGACATTTACACAACAATGTGAACTATAATTCAAGATCAAATGAATCTGATAAATTAGATGTGGATTTGTGATTTGTATTTTTTATTTTTATTTTTTGCCATGTATCCTTCAGCAAAGTGTACATGTCAGTAAAGTGTAGATATCAGTCAAGAGCAGATGTCCTCATACCTCCAGGGACTCCTGGTGGCTGCAGTGTAACAGCAGGGGCGCTGTGTGCGCCAGTGGGCCAGTGTGACGAGGTGGTCACATGGCACCAGTGTGTCTGGCGAAGGAGGAAGTGCAACACATATCTGTGCAGGCAAAAAGTAAACATGTACCATAGACGATCTTTGATAAGAACTAATGATAGTAGTGATGATAATCACCCGTCACTGTTTAATTAAGAGATGGTTTGATTTATCTGTGCACACAGTAGCCAGGAAGGAAGAAACGATATCCAAGTAGTTCAACTTCCCCCCGTTTCTCACCCAGACACAGAAGTTTCACAGGAGCATGTTTCACCAGAGTTACCCGGGTAAAGCATTTGTCAGCAGATTGATTCTCCTGCATGTACAGTTTAATAAACGACTTGTAACAATGTCGATACCGAAGCTCTCGGAAGAAAAGTGGACAGCGAGCGGAGGCAGCTCGCAGATCAATGCAGACAGGAGTGACGTGGTGACGAGCGGCGGCGGCGGCGGCAGCGCGGCGGGAGGAGACGAGCAGGCTGCGGGAGAGTTCACAGAGGAGGAGCTCAGCATCCACACAGCGCACACAGAGGCGTGTGAGGTGAGAGCGATCACTGCAGAGACTTGAAATCCAATCATGCCGTGTTGTTCGGTTTGATTACCGCAATTACGCATGATTAATTAGAGCCAGGCGTTCCAGCATGTTGATGGGCTGGTCGTTATGTTGAGGTGAATTACATAAGTGCAGTGGAGGGGGAGCACTTCACAGCCTCACATTAAAAGTGTGTATATGCACAACAACAGCAAAAATCATTCAGTGTATTACTGAAGTGGAAGTATCAGTCAAATGTATGTAAGTTAACTACTTTTACACATGCTAATTATTATATATTCAAGATTTAATGTAATGCTGAGTTAATTATTTAGGCTGGTTAACATGTGAACAGCATTTTAATGGTCCTGCTAATCTCACTGTTAGGCGACACGCTCATATCTTTGTATGTAACATCTGCAAATATTTAATATTCATAACATGAGATTTCTCTCTGGAATTAAATGTACTAGAAGCTGAGTATAAATTAAATTGTAACTTTATAAGTAATTGAGTGAATGCACTTAGTTTTAAACTGTTTATATTAATGAGCACAGTTAAAGGTGCAATATGTAAGAACGGGGGGGCCCACAAAGCGCGTGCACTAGATACTTATGGTGACCGAGCGAGCTACCTTCCTGGTTAGCGCCCGGCTAACTTGAATGGGGATAAAATCATTTAATCGTGTGGCTCTTCTAGACTTTCCAAATGTTATTGGACCGAATGGCTCAAATTACGATGCGGGGGTTGTGACGCTCATAAAAATTAACTGTCGTATTACAGACGCTTCTTTCACAGTGTTAGCTTATGGGGAAAAGTCATTTTGGGCTGCAGTGCACGTGATGAGGTAATTACACAGTTTGGCCACTGCGAAAACTGGCTTCAGAGCCTGGCGCTCCTCCTGGGGGCTTGGTCCATAGTGGTCCGGACAGGGAGCTCGGAGCGCCGGGGGAAGTGACGGTGTTTACACCTTTAGCACAGGAGCTTTGGACCAAGACAGACCCGGGCTTCAGAATTAATCTTTGCAACACCGTACATAGACGTCAATATGTCAAAACTTTTATTTCTTTGTATTCTGTTGATTATTTTAGTTAGTTTAAACTAAGATTGTGACATATTGCACCTTTAAACTATATGAACACAATAATACAGATGCATTCTGCCATTAGTGATTAAAATTACAAAAAAGTACAGAACAATTGTGCTACAATGGAAAACTGTTTTACCAAATCAAATTCACTGTGTGTGAGGTCAGTTGGAAAGATTTTTAGCCCTAATACAATATTTAATATTTTCTTTACCACATTTACCAATGTGATGTATTTTTATATATTATATATTAATGTAATGGCTGCAATTAGTAATTTATTTTCATTATCAATTAATCTGCCTTTAATCTTCACAATTAATTGTTTGGTCTATAAAATGCCAAACAATTGTGGAAAATGTTCATTGCAATTTCTCAGAACCAAAAGTGACGTCTTCACATTGCTTCTTTCGTCCAAAAAACCCAAACACTCTTCATTTACTGTCATAAATGACAAAGAAAAGAAGCAAATCTTTACTTTAACTGAGCAGGAACCTGCAAGTGTCGCACATTTTTGCTTGAAAAATGACAATGAACAATGAATCGATTATCAAAATAGTCAACTGATCGACTAATCGACCAATCGTGCAGCTCTTTTATATACTATTAATGTGTGATTTTTGAGGATCTTAGTAGAAATCAGGATCATCATGACTGAGGTAATAAAGTGTTTTTTAAAGGGCCTCTATGTAACACTTTGCTGCAATTTTCATGTATTAATCACTTTTTTATTGGCCACATGTGAGCGGATTGTAACATGACGTGAAAAATTAGGTCTTCTCCGTCTCTCTCGCTTGCCGATACCAGCCTGTGGACGATTTGTTTAATGCTGCTGGACTGTGGTTTTCTTTGTGAAGGACTCGGGTTGGATTTTCTGCAACATTCCAAAGGATGTTCATTTATGCCCGTTCTCGAGTGCCTCGTCTCAGTGCCTCTCTCTGCTCCGCTAACGGAGAGCAACAGTAGCTAACGTTAGTTTAGAAACATTAAACTAACGCCCGGCTTCCAGCACATCACAGAAGTTCCACAGAGCCTCTTTAAAGACCACCATATTTACATTTACATATCTAGCGACGGAAAACACTCCCGGTGTCAATGTCGATTCCACAATAAGCCAATTATCATCAGTACAGATAATACCGGACCAGTAAGACCATTGTTTATTGAAGCTAATGTCAGTCAGAGTATCATCGTAGCAGCTGTGGTGCATCTCCAGAGCCTGCCTGTCCCTAGGGCAAGGGTCCCTGTGGGTCCTTTGCAGACTGAAATTTTACTGTAACTTTAATTACTAACAGTCAGTATCAGAGAGACTGTGGGTAGATGAGGCATATGTGTTGCAAAAAAAGCTGTCAAATGGTAGCCTGAAGATATTTTAGGAAGATTTTTGAAACAGTTTTCTTCTAATTTTACTCAGAGACATACAGTGCTTTATCTACAGACCATGTCAAATAAGTAGTGGTGACAGTTGCCGTTGTCAGATCCATCACATTCACCAAATCTTACTTGCTCTTCCATCAAACAGAGCCGGTGAGCTCTGTGTGCTGATGACAGTAGTGACTAGGAGTCGGGCGCGTGCCTTTAGGCGTATCTGTTGTAAATATTGTGCTTCTGAGTGTGGATGAAATTGAGGCAAGTTGGCCGCGACCTGAGGAGAGCGGTAGGGCCTGGGTGGGAAAAGCACAATACAGAGGGGGCCCAGCTATGCCAGCTTCACTATGTGCCCCTGCAATGCCATGTGAAATGACAGGCCGTGTCACCGAAAGGCCCGGGGCCTTTTTCCCTTTGTGGCCTGTCAAAGCTCACCAACTAGTGGGCTCTCATTTTGAAACAGACTGAGAGATGACATTTTCTAACTTCCTCGGGGATGGCACGGGAGTTCAGTGTTTTTCTCGTGCAGAAGGTGTTTGTGTGAACGATGAACAACGAGTCAAAATAAAAGAAAAAAACGATTGTGTCTAAAATATGTTTTTTAAGCGTCTTACAAATACACAGTGAAAACTAAAACTTATCACAGCGCTACCAGTTGATTAATCAATGCAGATTCTAACCTACTAAATTGCACAGAAAAGGACAGCACTAATTAATTAGTAACATCATAAGAGGTAGACCGTCTTACATCTGTTTCTATGCTTAGAGGTCATCCATTTCCTCTTCTCCTTGACCCAAAGCAATCTGTCTCTATGTATACGTTCATATTCAGTATTATGCTCGCGTGTATCTGTCTGCTTGGGTGTGTATATGCACTGTATATGGTTATGTATGCGGGGGTCACACACCAGCATACGTGTTTGTATGTCATGCTAATTAAATAATAATATCTTCATTATGTTCAGGCAAAGAAGCAGATGTATGTCGACCCTTCCAGTGGGTACAAGGTGTTCACAGAGTATGCCCACCTTCAGAGAGGGAAATGCTGTGGCAGTGCATGCAGACATGTAAGCTCTTTGTTTTTCTGTTGTGCCAGGCTGTGTTTTTTTTCCAGTTAACTCTATTTTGTTGTCGTGCATGTTTTTGTTTTTCATCCGACCTTGTCTGTTGAGTTTTTTCCTGTCCCGTCCTCTCCAGTTCTTTTCTGTTCTGCGTCCTGCTTCAGAATGATAATTAATACTTAAGACAGTATTAACAGAGGGCTTGGACAAATGTTCTTGTCCTCTGTTAGGCGCTTCTTGCCTGAAACAACACATTAAAACAAGATTATGTGCCCAGCAGTTACGAACATCTCCACATCAGCTGTCCATGGTGCTGAAAAGGGGATGGTAAATTAATTTAATTAAGTAATAGGGCTAATTTCACTGTATGCTTTTAGCTTAAACAAATGAAATGACAATGTGCCTTATTGTTCAGTAATACTTAGCTTTTGCCTTGGTGCATCCTCTATGATGCATATTATTGGGTGGATGTAAGAAGCTAAACTCACGTTGGTTGATTCACCTGCTGCTGATGGCAGATGTTGCCCATAACACAAATTATGAAAAAGCTTCAAAGTTTGAGGTGATGATTCGTAAGTTCCTGTTCCGTAAGAGACTGAATTACACCTGTTCATGCAGGTGTAAAATTACACCATGTATTAACACCATGTTAACAAAATTGGCAGTTTTATAACACCTTCTCTCACAAAGCAACACAACTAGAACAAAGAGAAAACAGCAATCTGGAAGCTGAAAAATCAACAAAAGTTTTTTTTTTTTTTATGGCCAATGTAGTAGCTTGTTTACTCAAAGGTCACACAAACAAGTAAGGGTTCAATTAAAATACAGGATCAGATTGATAATAAAGTTCAGTGGAAGATCTGTTCAACCCCAATTCCCAAAACGCCACATAAAACTTTATGAAAACTAAATGTCATCATTAATTGAAAAAACAGTCTAAAGACCAGGTTTTTAATGTTTTGCATCATCGATTTAAATGTTTTTTTGCAAATACAGTTTATGCTGAACTGCACCAAAACCACCTGTTTGGATCATTCCACAGGTAAACAGGTTTATTGGTAACAGGTGATAGCATGATGGGTATGAAAGGGGCATCCTCGAATGGCTCGGTTGTTCACAAGCGAGGATGGGGCGAGGTTCACCACTTTGTGAAACACGTGACTGTAGAAAGGACGCTACTACATGGGCTCAGGAACACTTTGTCAAACTGTTGTTTATTAACACAGTTTGTTTTCAGGTGATTGCATTCTGTTTTTATTTGTTTTACACAGCCTAGACTTTTGGTTTCCTTTTGTAGCTATTACCAATTTGACCTATTAAGGGCTCAGATATGGATCTGTTATTAGTATGAGGGTTTGGTGGGCTTGATTTATAAGCGTCGCTTATGTTGACATAAACACCATGTATAGTCACAGATAGAATTACTTGTTTTAATATTACATTATATTAGACTGATTTAAAGATCAATGGAGAAGAAAGCTAATCTAGTTTACGGTTAATCCTACAGGTGCTCAGACTTTGCTTCTGACCTTTTTGAAGTTGAATCGATCTTTAGTTTTTTACATCTTCAGGGATAAGTTCACTCAAAAATATAAATGCAGTCCTTATCTACCTCCCCTTAAGCCAAAGGAAAGTCAGGTGAAGTGAAGCAAACAGTGTTGGAGCAAGCCCCCATCTAGTTCACATATTTAGGAAAATGCTGCGCAGTGTTTTGCTGTGAAGCGGCAAAAACTTTTTTTGTGGACCACAAAGCCTCACCAGACTTTCCATCAGCACGGGGGTGAGTAGATAATGACTGGATTTTCATTTTTGGGTGAACTCATCCTCAAAGTTGCAGCCACTTTTGTAAACACTGTAAACGAGGGTAGATATAGATGCAGAATGGGTTCCAGGATCAGATTAGACTTCAGATACTTTGGGAAACACTTCACTTTTGTTGTGTCCTGGCGACACAGCGTCCACTTCCTATCCTACAGTATGCCATCCAGATTGTGTCATCTTCCGTCCCGCCGTGCCTGATCCCGTCCCAGTCTGTCCTCTCCTGTGTCCTTTTTAAGCTCCGCTCCTCTGGCGCGCGTTGCCCTGTACACATGTCCACGTCTTGTTCTCTGTGTGACTGAAGTTCTGCTCCACATGCAGCCGTTTAGCACCATTTAATTATTTCATTTTTTTCCTCCAGTGTCCATATGGCCAAGTCAACGTGAAGGACCCTGCGATGAAGAAGAGATTTAATTCTCTGTTTTATGTTTAAGCCTGACATGACGAAGGTAAAATGCCTGTGAAGAATGGAACCCAGCGTCAGGCTTTGCTTATCTTCTGCCTGTCGTTATTTGGACCACTTGAGAGTCATTTTTTAGCAGTGTACGAAATGATGAAATATGGGTAGTGTCTGTGCAATACCTTCCTGCAATGAATCACAACTATTCTCAGGATTGTTTTCATTCTCATAAGACAGCCAAGTAGGAGAAAAGGATTTGTTCACTAGAACCTCATGTAAAATAGTCTTTCATCACATTTTGGTTTTGCTGTGTTTTCCTGACATGTTTTTTTTCCCCTCCGATGTCCAATGAACTGCCTTGAGCTTCATTTTTTCGCTGCTCTTTAGGAGTATTTAATATTTTGTGGTATTCCGCTCCTCTGATGCATTTACAAGGGTTGTGGGAGTATGGAGATGAAAACTGAGAGAGCATTTTAGATCTTCGCCCTGAAGATAAAGGGCATATAAGCGAAAGTAACCGCAGATAGTGAGATGGAGTCTTGTGCTCTTTTGCTTTGCATCTCTTGTTATTTTCCCTCCCAAATGTACGGCTGCATGAATATTAGCATCATTTACACTCCGCAAGTGCTCGACTGAACTGTCTACCTTTGACTGAAACGCTGTGTTGTTAAAAATAGGCAGGGGCCAAGGGTCAGCCCTTACACTTGGCTGCTCTGCTTTTACACCACTTGATGGAATCAGGCTGTTAACAAACATGCCATGGACATCAACAGCACTCCTCCCCACCGGACTCGCAGCTCAGCCTCCTGGCAACACTTGGCTACGGCGAAGCTCCCCGCGGCTGCTCTCCTGAGCTGCAGCCTAATGAACTCCTGGGCCCTCTCATCCCAGCACTGCAATAGATCAGCTCAGGCTTAGACGCACACATGCATAGGCAGGCTTACTCCGTCAGAACGCCCTGTGGCTCCTAATAGGCCAATATAGAATAAAGGTTGCACTAAACACCGCTCTGTAGCCCACAGTAATAGTACAAGGTAAGGTCAAGTGCTCATGCAGCACTACCTGTGCGTGCAAGAGATGTTGAGGAAAGATGTGGCACTTGATTTGTGATTTGTGAGTGCATGTGGGTAGGCAGCGCGATGCCTCCGGGCGCTGGCTGTGAACCTGCCACACACACTCTCCTGTCTCCGCCTGATTGGGCAAACAGCGTCGGGATGAGAGGATGTGTCTGCCGCGGAATCCTGCTGCAGCCGCCTACTGGCGCGGCCACAATTTCTCCTCGGCAGGTGGGTCCCAAAGGCAAGTGCTTAGTGATCGGAGCAAAGCCCTGTGAGCGGCTACAAGGAGATTCATGATCCCAACAGTGCTGGGGAGGACAGGTTCTCGGGGACGCGTCGTCAGGCGGGATGAGAGGCGAATTTATTTGGTGTTATTCTAAACCGAGGCAGCGGAGCGTGCGGCAGCAACATTTCTGCAGCGGGACGGTGAAGGTGTCACACTCATCAAGTACCTGGGCCCGCTTGCCTGCCGCGGCTCTGCGGGTTTTGCCTAGGGACTTGTCTGTCACATTAAAGTAGATGCATTGCCATTCAGGGCCTCGGCGGTCCCGCAGCCTGACCATGAAATAGGCCAACTTTCATGTCTGCCTCATCCCTCCACGTCTTCCCAATCCAGTGATGGCACAGTTTGATTTTTTTTTTTTTTTTTCTTATCATGTTCTTGTCGAGCAGTTGGTGACTGAGACACAAACAGCAAGCAAATCTCTTCGACAGATTTATGGAGAAATTTACTAGAAAATCGAACCACAGACATCCAGTTGATCATCATGTTAAAGGTGCATTCTGTAGAAATTTTAATCAGGAGAGAAAGATCTTCATTGACTGTTTTTTTTAATGCTGAAATAAACAAACTGTCTTTGTTTTCATGACTGAATAAAGAAACTGACCTTAAAGGGGCTGTTTGTAAGACATGTTGATTTTTGAGTCTCATTCACAATTTTTGGAAAGCTTTTGGATGATGGGTCAGCAGCCATCCCAGAGCGTCATCATTTGATGAGTTGGGAATGAGACTCAAAAATACATTTTTCTTGCAAACAACACAATTTTATACTGTTTAATCTTGTTTATATGTGGCGGACCCTGCCACCTTTGTAGCTCTAAACCTTATTTCCCTCTGACAACAGCTTGTTTATTCAAAAATGGAAAAAATAAATATTCCTGAGTTTGTATTATTACCTCATTAATATTGCAAATATTACAATTCTGAGTTTGAATTTCTTCTCCAAAACTACATAGAGCCCCTTTAATATACGTAAAGAAACAGTCTTAGTACATTTTCTTCTCTTGTGCCCTTGAGTATGACATCACTTTTTACACAGTGAGAGCATTTAACAAAAAGTCTGATCAGACCAGTTTTGTTCCCTGATTCTTGTCTTGCAGATAAATTGTTTGTGATACCCAGTCTTTGATTAATTTATCAAATTTGATTTTATCTGACAAGCTTATAACCTCACCCGGAAAATGCCTCAGTCAACCTCACTCACTCATGAATTCATTTTGTTGAATTTGCCTGTATTATGCAACACCAGCAGAATGATGAAAAATGAAGAAATTTAAAGTTTTATTTCTCAATATAAGCAGATATGTAAGCACACACACACACACACGCACACACACACACATGGTCATATCCCCTCAGTGCAGATGTGCTCCCAAGTTAGAACAGCCGAGCAGACATGTGAGGTGTTTATTTCAGGCGTTTTGGACTGAACATCTCTGACCTTCAGCTGGAGCATATGCTGTGCTGGAGCAGAGTGGCAGCTCTATACCGTGTGCCTTTCTGCAGGACGGTGGCACTAGCCGCAGAGAAAGAGAGAGCTGTCCAGTTTGGATCTGTGACCAGACAGGCTCTAGTCACAACCAGTTGACAGGCCAAGCAGCCCCTCCTCCCTCAACCCCCCTTCCCTCCCCTCCCCTCCATCTCAAACAAGCGCAGCAGCCCTGCGGCCAGTGGACCCAACCACAGTCAGTTACAGTGTCTCCATCACTGTTGGCCAGACCAGCCAGGAACTGACATAGGCTTGGCGGGGAAAAAAAACAACTTGAGTGTCAGCCGTATGATGGCTGAAAGGAACATCAGTCTCAGCAATTGGCCGGGCACTGCTTTGTGCGTGCGTGCACGTGCCGAGACGTGCACGCCCGTCTTGATATTCAAGCAGCATTTGAGCAGCCCCTACATCAACGTCTGGTCGCTCTACACAGACAATGTCAGCTCGCCTCGGGGCAGCAGCCTCCACAGTGGTCATATGGACAACCCGATCCCTGTGGTAGAATTAGTGATAAAAAACACACATGGCCACTGAGTGACAGTCAGGGCACCAGATTCCTTTGGACAGACAGGGCTGCAAATAGCACAGTGGAGCAGTTTCTCCCTCAGACCGCAACTGGTGGTCAGGCTCATGCCAGGGCAAGTCGTAGCGGCCAGATGAGCCCAGATAAAAGGAGAGTCAGGGGCAGTCACAGGCACCTAAGTGCCCGAGGAGCACTTTGGCCTGTTTATTTCCCTCCTGGTTTTGACTCTTTGCAGTCATACACTTAAAAGACAAGTGATGTAATTGCCTTTTTTTTTTTTTGAAGCTGTTTCACTATCTAACCTCTTCTTTATTGTGTTCTCTCCTGTCTTCAATGAAAGGCTTAAGTAGGAAGAAAGAGAGTGTTTGACAATATTAATCCAAGCGTCACCTAAACTACCGTGTCTCCTCAAAAAAAAAAGCCGCCTTGCCCCGTAAGGTTATATAGCGATAAAGAACATCCATCTATTATGTTTCCATGTCCTTTCTAGTGTGGCCAGATATGGACTAATATGCGCACCATTCCCCAGGAGGATACTCTGTCCCCAGAGGAGATGGAGGGGGGTGGTGGGTGGAGGTGGCGTTGTGCTGTTGGAGCCGTTCTGGAGGCAGGGAGGGGAGGCAGGCAGCAGTTGGTGTGCAGAGAGCAGAGGCTCAGGCTGGCTAGTTAAGAGCTTCTCTCTCCTATCCTCCATCTGCCAGGGACCGGGGTTGTGATTTGAGCTCCAGCAGAGCAGAGCAGGGAGGAGATCGAAGGAGGGGTGGAGGGGGTGGGGGGGGGTTGGTGGGTGTGGGGGGGGGGGTGAAGGGAGGGGGGTTGGTTGGAAGAGGCAGAAAAGAGAAAGTGGAGGAAGAAGAAGAAGAAGCGGGGAGTTGGAGGAGGAGAGGGGAAAAAGTGAGGGAGAAAAAGACCTGGAGAGAGAAAATAAGGATGGAAATGAAAAACAGGATACATGAGGATTGAGGCGCCTCAAAAATCTATTTATAGGCTTATTCCTGTCCATCAGTATTATTCTAAATCACTGTTAGACATTTTAATTCTAGTTGCTGCGCTCATATTTCACCCATCTTTATATGTATTTTGATATTTCCTCCAAAAATGATGAAGCCATGTCCACTGTGTGTTTGTAAATATTTCCAGGATGTCTCACACACCCACCCTGGCTCATGTGACTGGGATACATGTGACTGGGATACAGCTTTACAGTACTTCACTCCTCCCTCTGTTCCTCCTCCTCCTCCTCCTTCTCCTCAAACCCCCCTCTCCCTTCCCACTCCTCTCCTTCATCCTGTCAGTGTTTAGCCCGTGGTTCCCTGCACCACGGTGGATCCTGGGAGAGCCTTCCTTCCTTACCGCCGCCCGCCTCCTCCCTCCTCTCGCCTCCCTTTGACTCCTTGCCTCCTCGCCTCCACCTCTCCTTTCGCTTCCTTTTCTGGCCATGCTTTGAGAGCTCCCTCTGCGAGACTGAGTGTCACTTGAGGTGACCCAGAAATGATAACTCCAGATGAACCCTGGATGTGTGGTAATCTAACCACCATGCCCTAGGAGCCAGGCAGCCAGGGGAGCATCCCCGGATAGATGCTGTGTCTGTGGCTGCACTGTTGAACCGAGCACGCCGGCTGCAGAGCCTGTCTGGGTATCATGCTCGGAGAACGCTGTGTGCACGGTACACGTCGTGGTACACAGTGAAATGGATCTCAGTGCTGTTGCATTATTGATGAGATACATTGTGATGTCAGCCCAGGCGGAAGCAGCAAAGCAAAATGACTGTTAGCAGTATGGCACATGATCATTTATGCAGGCAGTGCAGAGGTGTAATTAATTGCCACCCTTTGCTCACTCAACACAATATCCCATTCACTTTATTGTCAATTTAAATCCATCTACACCTCAGTGTGTCATCCTCCAAGTGGCCGGTGTGAGTAGACTTCCTGTTTTTAACAGAAAATAGTCAAATTCAAGCGGAGGCACCATGCTCTTTAAACTGTTTTATATTCTTTTATCAGTGTCGTTATTATTTAATATCTTGTCATCAGATGAGTAATAATCCAATAATGCACGAGGCAGTAACACCAATACAAATGAAAAAAAAAAGGAACATTATATAATAAGGTGATGAATATTTGTTTTAAATTGAGAAAATGCTGTCTTGTTAAGAGGCCGGGGCACAATCGAACCGTCTTCAAAGCATAAACAATATTAATATTTACTAAAAACTTGACATTATTAAATAGTGCTTAATCTTTCATCAACTGCATTTCTTTATTCATTAGATGTTGCAACATGAGGCCAAGTGTGTGTTGTGAATGGTTCCTGGCTAAACACACTCAGTGCTGCACTGAATTCATATGAAGGCTGTCAGCTGTATTCTCCAGGTGAGACTTAGAGAGATATACAGTTGAGGGGAAGTGAAATATGAACCCAGCGATGAAATTATTTCCATATTTCTGCTATTTTTGGAGGACAAATTCAATATAAGTTGTGGAATAATAGAAAAATAAACGAGATCTTTGGATTATTGCTAAATAAAGGCCTTTTTTTATCAATATCTGTGCTGGTGTAATGATGCTGGAGCTGAAGAATAATTGATGGTCTTCTCTTATTGGTTTAGATGATCATGTCCACGTGATTAAAAGACGTCAAAATCAGACATGATTTTGCACTTTAATTGTAAAAATGAATTAGATTTTGGTCTCAATAAAACCATAATTTATTTTATTTTTCCCAGCAGGCTTTGTGTCGCTGTGCTGTGCATCTTAGTCATATGTTTGATTGATCTACTCTGTTTATTAATCCACACAAACCAGCAGGTAAACTCCAGCTGTAATCACTTGAATCTCATACATCATCAACTCGTGCATGTGCGATTAGTGATTGCAAATTTAGTGATTATAATTTTTAAGAGCTTGAAACCGCCTTTAACTTAAACGGTTTGCTCGTCTTTTGGGGTTAAATAAAACTTTAGGGTCTGGATTCATACATTACGCATGAGCCCAAAAGATGACGCGGCTTTTAAATAGAATAAAACATCTTATTCTAATGAAATATTCCTGCATCTAGAGGTGGTCGTTCACCGTTCTGCGCCTCCAAACTCTGTAGTTTTCATCATTTAATTCGCCACAACATCACACATTATAACCTACGTGCTGGGTAGGCCATTGGCTCATGGCTCCCCCATATTCTGTGCGTTTCCTGTGCGCTGCGTTGGGGGCTGCCTGCATACGGGAGAGGAATATTTAAATGTCTTGTGTTTTAATTGACGCTCGAACTCGAAGTGTAAGCTCAGAAACAGAGGAACAGCCCCCCATCTACCGGCAGCAGCGTCTCCTCTGCCTCCTCAGCGCGCACAGTCCGGAGCTGCTCAGCCTGCGCGCTGCACAGGGATCTCACACACAGCACAGCCTCAGGTAAGACCTTTTCTGCGCGTCTTTCTTGGGGAAAAATAATAACACAAAGTTGGCTTTTTAAGCCTTGAATAGAGGCGGAGGAGAGCGTGTGAAGCAATGCGCGACAGATCTGATGCATGAGGGTGATTATTCTCCGGGATAAACAAGGAGATGTGGTGGAAGGTGAACTCTCCTTCTCTATCTTTATTTTTATTTACGGGATCTTGCAAACAAATATTTGCATCCTTACAGTCTTAATTATGTTAATATACAGGCTAACGTTGTTGTAAATGACAGCAAAATCGTGCAAGCTGAGCGGTGCTGGGGAAATATAAATATATGACGCTTTTTTTAAAATGTAGGCTTATTAATTTTGTTCATATTGAAGGCTGATATTTTATTTTATTTATTTATATGACAAAAGTCAGCGGCCTTAGCGAGCCACCCTGGATTCCCACGCCATTTTAAACCTGGTTAGGACTGTTTTTATTTCATTTTTAAAACGCGTCAAAGGGTTTGGAATGGAGGTCAACGCAGTGCACGAATAAACAGCGATTATTACTATGTGTTTTAAGACTTGATATGGTCCGGGAATAAAAAAGGAAAATTGAAAACATAAATTAGGGCGAATCAGCTCTCAGTAACTAAACGAAATATGACAGAGAATCGTCCAGATCAATCTACTTCAATTTATTCAGAGGCAGTAATTAAATATGAAGGCTAACATACACTAATAGATTGTTTTAATAAAATGATGTGTTTAGAAAACAAAAGAGGGCTGTTCTTTTCTAAATGTAAAAAAGCGTGAGTTCATGAATTGGCTTTGGTTTTGTTCCTGCATGCACACTTTTTCTCCAGATGACACACACAAATAAAACGAAATAAGAAAATATTCAGTCGCAGGTATTTGGCTACAAAGACAAGGGGGAAACGAAAGCAAACAAAACGACAAACACAAAAGACGTGAGTCCCTCAGTGTTCGCTGACACATTGTTAAACCCTCTCCAGCCAAATGAAATGTCACCGCTGGAGGCAGCGGGTCAAAACAGTCTCCTTTATCGACTTTAACGATATGATGGACGCACATGCAACATTTATGTTTTAATATGCGAATAAGTCCAGTTTTTGAACACAGAATCGCCTTTTCTTTTTTCTTTTTTTTAAAAAAAATCTCCGTAGAGTAAGTAGAGAGAAAAAAAACCCCATCAGCCAGATTAAATATCACACAGAGCTGAGAGAGAGAGCTGATCACTGCTCTCAGGGTGTCTTTGTCCAGGTGAAATGAAACCCGTGTGTCCTTTTTTTTGAGTCCTCTTGTCAACCCTGCTGCTGCTGCTGCTGCTGCTGCTGCAGCTGCACACAGGACACTGACAGAGCTGCACGGTCCGGTCCGGTCCGGTCCGGCCAGGAGGGTCCGACCCTTTAAAAGTCTGAAAGCGCTGCTATCAAGGGGCCTCCAATTAAAGCCAACACCACTTCATGGTGGAGGTGGGGGTGTGGAGGGAGAGATGTGTGGGGAGGCTGGGTGGGTGCACATGATAATGTAACACGTCTTGAGATGAAGCATCCACACCTGCAGACCCCCCCACCACCGCCCCCTGAGCCTCAGTAAATCCATTAATGCGACCGAGTATTGTTTTATGGAGAGATGTTTCTCAGCTCTGGAAGGCCTGTGTCGCGTTGAGCCGCCTCGTTTTGGTTTGTTGCCACCATATTTGGCCTGTGGACAGCAAGAGCCAGTCAGTCTGCCTGGCTTTTGTTTTTTTTTTGCTTTGTTTTATGTGCGTGACAGAGTTTTCACACCCTTTAAAAAAGTGACACAGATGTATATGGATTTTTTTTTTTTTTTAAAGGATCTCTGAATAAGTGGTGGTGGGTTCCCAGCTGAGATGTCCTTTTATTTAAGCTCGTCTGCCGCTCAAAATGAATGAAATTCGTTAATAGTTGTGATCCTGATTCGGATTAAACACGATCAGGCCTCATCCGAGCAGGCAGAGAGAAGACAAGGGTCGTGTTAGCGGATGCTCGGACAAAAACTGAAGAGAGAAGCCTGTAGTTTGTGTCTATTATCTCCGAAATGTTGAAGAAAAACAAAACCAGGCTGCTGTGTGATTATCTGAGTTGGGTTGCAAACGGCGGTTTTTTAAACAAAATTGTTATAAACCCAAATCTCATTCATTTGTTTTAAAAAATTCCTCGTCTTTCAGATTGTTTAATATAATCTGTCCCCGCCCTCCAGCCTATCACTGATCACTGCCCCGCCCCAAACAATACATTTATACCACACACACACACACACACACACACACACACACACACACACACACACACACACACACAGTTATGATGTTATTCTGGGACAACCTGATAAAGAAGCATGTTTTGAAAACGACGCTCAAAATTAAACCAGATAAGAGATACACGCGGGAGAATCCCTATTTCTGAGCCTTTTGGAGGCATTTTAACGCACTCCAAGACGCACATGATCTCTTTAAAGCATCTTAAATAAATAAATAAAATATTTTACTCTCAGCTCAGCCCACTCCCAGTTTATGCATCTCCTCCTGACTACAACTCCGGCATCCTCTCCTCTAAATGGGGGAATAAAAAGTAATGAAAATGTCAGTACCATACAAACAGTTGGTCCTTCGCGCAGCCAGAACCGGAGAGTTTTTGAGGGGAAGAGTGACAGCTCTTTGTTGGTGAATAGAAAATCAGTGGCGATGGAGAGAGAGTGAGAGAGAAAGAGAGTGTGAGAGGGAGAGAGAGGGAGAGAGAGAGGGAGAGAGAGAGGGGGGAACTCCTCCTACCAAATTATTCAGACTGGGCAGGCTTTGCGGGCTCTTCACAAATAGGACACGGTTCTCAAATCCAGGCAGTCCCAACCTGACCTCCAAGCACCAAGGAACCCCTGACTGGGAAGAGACTGGGAGAGAGAAATCACCCGAAAAAAAGAAACAACAACAACAACACACACAAAAAAAACTTTGTGTCATTATTTTTTTTGGCGTGTGTTCACACTGTAGCCCCCCTCCCCTCCTCCCTCCCCATCACCACCACCACCACCACCACCACTTCCACACCGGTGTGTCGCATCATTTGGACTATATATTTTTTCTGGAGGAGAGACATTCACGGGAAGAAGGAAAAAGCTGGTGCACCACCACCACCACCGCCGCCGCCGCCGCCACCCCTCCTGTCCCACCCATGCTGTAGCTTTTTCGCTTTTTCTTTTCTTCCAGTTGCCTTTGCACTCCGGCGAGGAGCTGATCTGCATCTCTGGGGCTTGTTGTTGCCGCCGTGCGCGTGTGTGCCTCTCTCAGAGCCCTCAGAGCCCCTTTCGGATGCGCTGAGAGAGCGGGGCGCAGCGCTGCGGTACAGTATATGGAAGTTGTGGGCTGCAAGACAGAGGCAGGCAGTTGCACGTTGCGTCCAGGACCGGGAGCCATGCTTTTCCACGGGATCTCCGGGGATCACATCCAAGGGATCATGGAGGAGATGGAGAGACGGTCGAAAACGGAGTCGCGCCTGGCGAAGGGCATGCAGCTGAACGGGAGAGAGTCGGTAAGAGCCCCGGTCGAGCCTGTGTGTGAGTTCATGTTGACAGAAAAAGAAAAGAAAAGAAAAGAAAAAAAGTGCCTAAGCGACGACTGTGGCAGCGTGCGAGGAAATGTGCAGTCGTTTTACTGGGGTAAGTAGGAGAGGAGCAGGGAGGAGGGTTGGTCAGGTCTGAATCTTTATCCAAAATTCATTTCTCTTGGAGAGGGAATTTCCTGTTAATAGTTTAAACGCGCTAATATTTCACGCTGCTCAAAATAATTACTTAACGTATCACTCCTAGCACTGAATATATTTAAAACACACTATACAACTCTTAACAACAAATAAAACAGTGTACGTGAGAGCAGTAATATTTAGTTTATTGTCGACGATTAAAAAACAAACAAACATTTGAGTTGAGGCAATTATAAAATAATTGTTGACAAAAAACACGGTGAATTATTATTATTAATATTATTATCATACCTACATTTTATTTTTTTATTTTACCTGCACAAGATATTTTAATATTTTTAAAAATAGGCTCATAATCAATATTTTAAATACATTATCTCTGTAAAAGTGTGACAGTGAATTTGTTGTTCCCTCCTCTGTAGACAACTAAATGTTTAGTTAGTAACACACATTTATCTCAGTCAGTTCACCTCAGTCACACTGATAAATAGACGCTGGCTCTTCCTTCAGGGGGCCTGTGAACACACCGAGCCTGCATGTGTTTAACAGCGTCTGTAAAACGCCTCGCTTTTATAGATGTAAATTAAATTAAAAAAAAAAAAAGAAACAAGTTTAATTTCACGGCCATAAAGCTGCTGAAGGCCTGTTTCTGTCTCTGTCTCTGCATTATGTATGTTGCATAAGATTTCCCCAGCAGTGTGTTGAAGGAACCAGTCGCCATGAGCTCTCTCTCTCTCTGACTCAGACCATGCCTTCAATGAGCCCGGAGAAGCCTGCTCTGTGCGCCGGCTGTGGCGGCAAGATTTCGGATAGATACTACCTCCTGGCCGTGGACAAACAGTGGCACCTGCGGTGTCTCAAATGCTGTGAATGTAAACTCGCGCTGGAGTCGGAGCTAACGTGTTTTGCCAAGGATGGGAGTATCTATTGCAAGGAGGATTACTACAGGTAAGAAAAATGAAGGTTAATCATGCACGTGATTTTTTTTTTTTTTTTTAGCTTTTAGTCTAAAAATGTACGCTCTGCCACGCACGCACGCACGCGATCGCGCACGCACAAAATGGTCGAGTGGAATTTTGCGTTTTGAAGCCATGAAAGAAGGGAAATGATTTTATTTTGTATAAACAGAAACTATTGTTAACTGCTGTGGCCGTTCAGCTGGAATAATGCTGAAGCCTTTTGGTGCTACTGGGCCTAAATCATGTCTGAATAAAATCACAACAGTCTCAGTCTGGAAATAAGTCATGATCTGAGAATGCTCTTTTATTCTGAAATGTAAACTGCATTAACTTGATGTGCGAGTCGCCCTCTCAGACACAAAGGACTCTCTCTGCCAGCACTATTCTCTACATTTCTATCGTTTAAAATAAATAAATAAAACCCACTCAGTGGCTTCACCGACCCAGCATGTCCGAGTATGGAAAATAACCAATGGGAAAAATGCTGTTATGGGTCAGACATGTTGTCCCACATTATAGGACACATTTATGAAGCCAGGCACAGGCCGGAGTGATGTTTGCAATCCACTAAAAAGTAAAAATAAGCTGCAGAACAGAAGACATGCTGTTAAATGTTAAATGTGTTGTTCTGTGTAGTTTGTCTACCTGCAGCCTTTTGTGTCTACTGTCAGTTGCATCACTGAGAGAGAAACTATTCTTTACACTAAACAAAATGTGGCCCATCGAGCAGGCCAGATGTGGTTCTAGTAACTCAGAGGGTAACCTCAGTAACAGGCCTGCTGCAGCCCAGCTTTGCCACATGCACTGAAGCTGTGTCACACATTGGCTGCACACCATTTTGTCTCTAAAAAGGAGCATGTTTTGGCCCGTGACAGCGCCTCTGTCCATGTCTGTGTCCCGCTTGGTCTCTCTGTATGAGGAGTCTTGACGATCTATCTGTTCCAGAAGGTTCTCCGTGCAGAGGTGCGCACGCTGCCACCTCGGGATATCGGCCTCGGAGATGGTGATGCGGGCGCGCGACTCCGTGTACCACCTGAGCTGCTTCACTTGCACCACCTGCAACAAGACGCTGACCACCGGCGACCACTTCGGCATGAAGGACAGCCTGGTGTACTGCCGGCTCCACTTCGAGACGCTGGTGCAGGGACCGGACTACCACCCCCAGCTCAACTTCGCCGAGCTGGCTGCCAAGGGCGGCGGCCTCTCCTTACCCTACTTCAACGGCACCGGCACGGCGCAGAAGGGAAGGCCGCGCAAGAGGAAGAGCCCGGCCATGGGGATAGATATACCCAGCTACAACACAGGTGAGAGTGGCGGGGCCTCAGACCAACACGTCAGAGAAATCATTTGTGCAGAAGGGGCCACATCCTTTAACTGTTTGTCCTTCAGGCCCAATAGAGAGGGCAGCAAAAACAGCCAACTGTGAAATTAATCACTAAACTACTCATCATGTGGGTTAAATCCTCCCAGAAAAGACCCCTGTTGCTCTATTGACCCCGTCGTTTTGGAGCCTTTTGCAGCAGTGTGGTTCATGTATTCTTCACTAAAATGTCGGACTCTTGTGGTGTCGTGTTCATTTAATTTTACATTATTCAAATACGACAGCAGAAATTATTATAATGAGGTCAAACCACTCACCAACACAAATACATTTAAAATAATAATACTTATTTTTAAAAAAAAGGCTTTTATTTTATTTTTTTTTCCATTACGCACAAACTCCTCGCTCTTTCATCCACACGGTTCCTCAGTGCCCCAGCTGTGGCTCCACCTTACATGTCTATAATAAATACATCTTTCCTATAGATGATGCAAATGTAGGTGAGCAACAGCCCGCAGCCGTGGGCCAATTGATCCGCAGCTCTCTGTCCACGCGTCTTTAACGCACCGTTCCTGTGCGTGTGTGTCTCGCGGAGAGTGATCGAAATTTGACCTCGCCGTCAACCTGCTCATCGACTTTTATAATTAAGACTAATTTAGGTCAGAATAAATGTGCAGACTGGGTGTGAGGGGGAGCTAAATGTGGTTTGGGACTGTTGCGTAAAAAATGGGCCAAAATCACGTTTATGCGCGTCTTTGACTTTTCGAGGAGAGAAGACGTGTGATCACAGCGAACAATAAGCTGCTGTTAAATGTAGGTTTCATCTAAAAAAAAAAAGAAAAGAAAAAAAAAACTCGCATTGAATCGCTGAATGTTATAACCCGACCCCCCCAACCCCCTCCTGCAGCGTCCCCATTTTGTTGTCGCTTTCTGCGCATTAGTGCGCGGTTGAGAAAGTTTGTCATTGTGCGCCAACTTTCCTCTGTTCCCGGTGAATAGGGAGGAATAAGGGTAATCTGCGCGTTAATTGTTCTCCGTTAATTGAAGGTGACGTTGGAATCCCTGGCCTCCTGTGCGGCGGTCAGCACAGTTCTCAGGGACACCGCAGCGCCGTGCAGAGGGGGCCTGCTGCAGGGAGAGGCCAGGGGCTCCACACACAACACTGTACACTCAGCGCTGCGCTCCAGCGGCCGCTGGTTTGTTTCTCGCTAACACAATTCCGAGAGATTATGCAAATCCTAAAGTTCTCATGGATGCCTTACTGGAAAAATATCTATTGTAGCACTGTGGGTTTTTCGTGTATAGCAGGAGAACAATACAGCGTAAAATATAGTGCAGCCACAACAGGTAAAAAAAAACAACACTAAAACTAAAATGATGATGTCCCTGTGAACTCATTAATAAGCACCAAAGACACAGTTCAGCTCACAGTGGGGATATTATATTTTTCATATTTAAATAGAAAACAATTAAAATATTTTCCAATTCTAAATGAGACTTCTTAGCATCTTTAACTTTAAATAAAATGCCTGTTTTCATTTGTTTTTAAAGATATTAAATGTTGTAATTAATGTCATAATTATTTGACCATGCAGCATTCAAATTAGCCCATAAGCATACAAATCATTTTAAAAAAAAATCATACCATAGAATATCAATAATATCAAGTATTAGTGAGCAGCTGAAAGATTCAGTCTTGATATTTTCTCTTTGTCCTCTGTTGTGCTCAAATATCACAAACAGCTTTCACTATCAAACCTCTCTCATTCTAGTCTCAGGCTGTTCAGGTTAATATATCGCTCTGCACATCAGGAGGCTCACATTCATGACAAATAGAATGAGGTTTGTTTGAGGTTTTGTTTCTGCTTTAGCGAGCACATTCATGTTAGCTCTCACCAGGGAAAGGTGTGGGTCCACAGAGTATTCCACACCACTCTGTAAAGTTTGGTCTTGTTTGGATATAGAGACCCCTAGTGGGAAATGTCTAGTGAAACACGATCCAGTGAAGGCTGGAACAGAGGAGCATAGATGTCAATGATTGTCATGTTAACGGTGCGTGTGAGTGTCTGAGGAAGAAATCTCAAATAACAAAAAGATTAATTCACGCCGTTTAAAGCCAAAGACATGTATCCTTTGGTTTATTGAATCTGTAGCTCCTTTATTCAAACTGATTTGTGATTTAACCCAATCATTATTTTTTGGGAAAGCATCCTCATGATGCAAAGTTTTAATTAATTTGATATTTTATCAGCCTCTGAGAAAAAAAAAAAAACAACTGGTCAGCATTTCGGTTACAAGGAGACATGAAAATCAATACAACCTACTATATAATTTAGAAATCCTCTGCTTGCAGGATGGCCTCTGCTTTTGCAGGCGAGTAAAAGACCCAACCTGTTCTAACTATAGCGAAATCAAGATAATTAAACAATCAGTCAGTTATCAGTGATTGTATTTCATTGTATATTTTGGTTGAAAGCCTTTAAATGTTCAACAGTCAATTTGTCATTGTGATTGTCTCTGTCTCAATTAGAGCGACGCAAATAATTAATTTGCAAACATTGTACTAAGGAAAATAGAGTGTTAAGATTTGTGTCTCCTGATGCAGCGCTAAAGGTTTCAGCATCACTGTTTAGCCAAACATGCATTTAATTTAGTGGATCCGTTTTTGCATTTCGCCATCTCTGAGTATTTTGCACATGCAGTACCAAGCTGCTGACAAATGAGGCCCATTAGGCCTATTAGTCTTTGCAGACGCAAACAGAAATAATAATTTAGCGTGGTCCCAGTGTAAGCTTAAAATACATCACTTATCTTGTTGTTTTTTTAAATCTAACAACACGGTGATCACTTCCGCTGCGTTACAACATTACAACATGTACTGAGGTGAAATTAATTTGATGTTTTGTTTGATCAACTAGAATCTCGACTGTCGCTTATTCGCATTGTCTAATTTTATGTTATAAATATACAGAGCTTTTATTATTTATCATGATGGTATATAATAGATCTGTTGATATATTAACTCATTGGAAATGTATGACCTCTGCTCAATTAAGTCCATATGTGATAGCCTTAATCCAATATTCTTAATTGTGCCTTTCTTTCCCTATAAAACCAGACCATGTAACAAGATATTCAATTTAATATTGAGCTTTAAATCTAGTGTAACATTTCATTACAGTGACGGTTGCAAATAATTAGATTGAAGCAGTTTCCTGATTGGAATGATGTTATCTTGATGGCAGTGGAGTGATCGGCTTCATTATTACCATCACTCACATCAAGAAAATAATTGAGCACGGTGAAAATAAATCCAGACGCAGAAGACTGAGATTTTCTGGCAGTTGTTCCTTTCGGACTCTGAACCCCCTCCTGTGCTCTGCCCTCTGCCCTCTCAGGTTGTAACGAGAATGACACCGATCACTTGGACCGGGACCAGCAGGCCTACGCTCCAACACAGAAGACCAAACGCATGCGGACCTCCTTCAAGCACCATCAGCTGCGGACAATGAAATCCTACTTTGCCATCAACCACAACCCAGATGCCAAGGACTTAAAGCAGCTGGCCCAGAAAACGGGCCTCACTAAGAGAGTTCTACAGGTAAGCAGCGAGCCATTCTTCTTACTGATACCTGATCACCTCATATCTGTGTCTGCACCCCACTCCTCCTCCATGTCCCTCTCATTTCACACCAGTATTATCATCGAAGTCATCATCTCTTTGATTTTGTTTGTTTGGTTGGTCCATGTAGTCATTAGATGTATATCCAGGGGTTTTGATCTGAGATTTTGTAGATTCTTAAATGTTATTTTTTGGGAAAGAGAGGAGAAAAGTCGCCTTAAGCGTAGAAACTGTAGCTGATTATTAACAATGAGAGTGCACGTTTTCTTTTTGGCTATCTAAAAATTTAAAAGGTCAGGATTAATGTTTTGATTTGCTATTAAAATCCACATACTGATATTCAGTGTTCAGGAGCTAACTGGTTCATTGTTATCTGCCCCATAAGCTCAAAATAATGTATGAAAATTTCCATATAAAGATTTATATACGTAAGGCGAGGGCAACTTGATACAGTAATAGCTGTGATAACTTGGTATGTAAACTACTGTTCAATGGATTTGATACTTTCTTTTTAAAAATTAATCCTAAAAACAAAAAGTAAAAGCCACATTGGGATTGGTTTGCAGGTTTGGTTCCAAAACGCAAGAGCCAAATTCAGAAGGAACGTTTTGCGACAGGAGAATGGAGGTGTTGATAAGGCTGATGGCACCTCACTCCCTCCACCCTCATCTGACAGTGGGGCCCTGACCCCCCCCTCCAGCGCGGCCACACTAACAGACCTGACAAACCCCTCTATCACTGTAGTGACCTCCGTCACCTCTAGTTTGGACAGCCATGATTCGGGGAGTCCTTCGCAAACTACCTTGACAAACCTTTTCTAACAAGCTATCTCTAGCAGACTGATTTTTTTTTAACTGATTTTATTTGTTTTTGGTTTTTTTTTCTTTTTTTTTTTTTCTTTCCTCAATTTACATTTTATTTTTTTAAGTGACACCTTTAAATCTACCAGAGACAGCTCCTTGGAACAGAAAGTGCTGTACTGTGTACACAAACAAGAGCAACAAGAGCAAGAACAGCAGCGACCACATTAAAACACAAGGAAATCATTTTAATGTGTAGCATTTGAAACCGCATGGCAGCCGTGTCTGTAGTCGACTCACAGTATGCAGAGATTGATTTTGGACGGGACATTTTTGAAGTTTGAAGGCATCCGAAATTTTGTCATGGATCCCACAATTCATTGGAAAAAATAACTAAACTTGAAGCTTGTCTGGAAAACTAGATTTTTGTTTGACTTGATTTGACTTTATTTGTACATTTGTATTGAATTATGATTAAAATAAGCCCTTCCTAATTTATGGTTAATTGGTTAAATTTTAAAATAATATGAATTCTTTGCCCTCAGAAACCTGTATATGTATGCACTGTGTTCGCACTATCCAATTTAAAGACTTTTTTTTTTTCTTTTTTGGAATAATTTGGGAAATAAACTTGTAGAATGTTCTGTATATGGATAACTCCAGAAAACAGGCTTTAATTATTTCCGAATGTTTCGGTCTTTAAGACTGAGTTGGATGGAATCAGACACTGAAATATCTCACAGAGCTACATGTTAAACATCTAAATTGCATTATATAAGCACCTAACCATTGCAGCCTATACGGCAGGTAGATGCTGAAACCATTTACATTTTTGTCTTGATTCACAAATCTACTGTGATAAAGAGAAAGAAGCAAATCTTACAATCTGTACAGTGGTAACTGTTCAACATGTAATGCAGTCACATGATAATTAGAAATCAGCGAGAGAAATTCTGATTGGAGAACAGTTTATGGACACTGTTGTAATCGATTGTTTTCATGACAGAGCACTTTCTCAGATTTGTTGGCCTCTTAGATTAACCGTAGTCGAATGGATGCATCCTAGCAAACATATCCATAGATCCACAGCTAAACTCAATTGCACAGTGACAATATACTGCCCAGTGAAAAGTGCATTATTGTTTTTATCATGTTGCTCAGGGTAACGATGTGATTTTAAAAGGGAAAAAGGAGCAGGGGTGAGAAATTAAATGGTCGCGACGTTGCAGACTAGATTTGTAGAGCTGACATGAGCATTCAGATGACCTCAGATAGGTGGAGTCGTGAGAGGCAGCCAGTGGGAAATCATTGTCCATGTGTTCTCCTTTTTGGCCATATTTATACTTTCTTTAATGACACTTGCCACTGAACAGACCAAAAACATGTTTCTTCTGGCTGAAAGATAGAGAGAAAAGAGAGAAAGACAGAGCAAATCTTCAATGGAGTTGATACATTTCATTGTGAGCGTCACAATTTGTTCTATTGTAGAACAAAGTGGTACTCTAAGTCTACTTATTGAAGTAGATGCCTAACTCAGTTCTACTATGTGCCTTATGCTATAACTTGGGAGAAAGTTTGTGAAATTCAGGATATATGTGTTCTTTGTTAACTGATTCACATCCTTTTGACGCCTCACTAGTTTTGTACTGTTTTGCATCTTATTTCCGAAGATCTTTTTATGGTGTATCCTGTTAAAAAGGGGGCAGCGATGTCATAGAAAGCATTTGTGCACTCTTTCAGATATAGTTGGGTAATCCAAGAACCTTATATATTGATCTTCGTGTTAATAGTTGAGTACAGTAAGTGTTCTATCAAGATTGTCCATGTTTCCCTGTTTCTTGATAAAGATGGTGTATAGAAACTATTTCCCCTTAAATATTTATGGACCAAACGGTTGTTATATATCTTATTAAATTTGTGTGAATAAAAATACTTTGCTTTAAATGGGTTTTATTTTTCATTACACTTGCCATTTTTTGTGTTCTATCTTGAATATGATCTTTTCGTTTATCACATCAACAAATGAGAAAGCATTCAGTTATTAATGACCAGCTGAACGTCCTCATTTTTGCCTCCATTTTTAATTTCTATTTCCTATTTTATGATGTTTATGGTTTTTAACGTAATGCCCCATGGATTTGCATCTAAACCCTGCAGTCAAAAATATGAAATTGCTTTTTAATGCATGAACATGGCTTTAAAATTTAAATCAGAGGAATGCTACAAAGCATATATTGATATATATCTATATACATATATAGTATATATTTATGCATAACATATTGGTAAACCTAAAAATGAAGTAAGAGTAAATGCAGACCCCGTAAAGCCAGGTTGCTCTGTAGTTAATATATTCTTACTCTATCATTTCTTTCAGGGAGAACAAATCTTGGGGCATTACAGCCATACATCCCGACGTTTGAAAATTCCCTAAAGTATTAACAGAAGGGGAAAACTTTGATGGGAATTCCTCACCATTGAAGACAAAGACAATATTAGGATAAGATGATAGCATATTGAGAACAAATAAACAACCAACATAAAACCTGTTTCAGTTGCAAATGTACAACAGATGATTTTTTTTTTTTTTAAATAACAAAAGTTTGTCCTGAGTGTTTGAATCCATCAACGGAGGAGACCCCACAGTGTATGATATTTATGAGATCAATGTGAAAAAAAAATAAATCTTTCTGTATTGGAATGGTAATTGCACAAAAATGATAATAAAATGTATTGTAACATAGTTAAAGCAACAAAAAAAAAGTCACAGAAAGACACAGGATGTGATTTAAAAGATCCAACATGACAACAGTGTGAAACAGAGACGTATGGATGTTACTGGTATGAACACACACACACACACACACACACAAGCACACACATGCACACACACGCACATTACACACAACCTTTCTCCCACTGCCTTGCACCTATGTAAGCGCAATATATACATTCCCACAATCTTTGTTCTCCACACACACGCACGTGCACGCACACACACACACACACACACACACAAATGCACACACACGAATGCACACACGCTGCTGCCCCCATGCACCCCGCCCAGGAATCAGCTTGCTAAATAGAAGTTTTCTTTTGTCACGAGTGTCATTTTCGTAAACACATGGCCTCCTTGAAACTCGGCAGCAGGATGCCCATCAAATATGATGAGTGTATGAAGAGGACTGCAGAGCTGGAGCTTTGCCATCTGGCTGTACCGAGGGAAGGAAGTGAAAAAACAAAGCAGATAAAGAAGAGATTCTCATTTTGCATGCGCCTCATCATCTTGTTAACATTTTCCTTGAGATGTATATTATTTCCTTTGATTCATTGTATGATTCATTGTCAGCTGCAAAATAAAGCATATGAAAACGACGTCCCTGATGCCCATATAAAACCCTTTGGACGCTCAAGTAGATTATTTATAGTATACAAGAATCCTTTTCAGCTCTATTTCACTCAAACTGAAAGACTGATTTATAGTCACATATTTGCACGCATAAATGTTTTTGTGAGAGATAAATAAATACTGACCCACTACTGACCAGTTTGAGTTATATATGACACACATGTAGCAAAAATGGACTGTAACACAGGCAAAAACATGATTGCTACAGTTAGTTGTTTGGCAGTGTACTGTCTCATTACTTAGTATGAATGCTGGGTATGTATGTAAAGAAGGTGTGTTGTGGAAAGAAAAAAAAAGAAAGAGGAAGGAGGGAGGGAGGGAGGGAGGGAGGGAAAGAGACTGAAGCCACATGGGGACCAGTAAACAGGCTGGTGTTGAATTCCAACAATGTGGGAAACAGCAAACACTTCAGTCAGTCCAAGAGGAAACCTCAGTCGCTGGGGTGCCTGCGCGCTGTGGCAGCAGGGCTGTGTTCCCCGGGTCTGATGGGAGGACAGTGGGCGGGTTGACACCACAGAGCTACGGGAAGCAGGGCTGGAGCAGAAACACAAACAAACACAGCCAGCCCTGCTCAGTTCTGGAGCAGGGGGAAGAAAATTCTGGACAACGTCACGGCCCTGCGTTGACAAGAATTTCAGGGGGTTTGCCGCTGGGCTGTGGGTGACTGGAATGCATCTTATCGGTGTTTGTAGAAACAATGATGAGCCACCTTCTTGCCAATAGGATTGCTTCATCCTATTCCAGGTATTTTCTTCTTTATTTCCAAAAATATATTATATAGGAAGAGTGAACAAATACAAAGAATTGAATAATGTTCCCTTGTTGAATCAAAGTATATGTCCATGAAATCCCTGATATCATAATGAGGTACACCTAATCTTTTAATCTGCGGCCCTTACTGTTGTATTAACGTCAATGTAAGATGATGAGTACAATGTTGTCTGTCTGTGCAGAGACCTCAACAGGTAAGAAAGGAGGGCGTCTGCCAACTGACATGCGCCTCCACCTCTTAGCTCCTCCTCCTGTAAATGACTCCATGTACCATGACTGTGCATAAACAGCGCTGACAGTGCTGTATGCTTTCTGTCATACAAGCAATCTGTCCATAAAACTTAGGAAACGTGAAAAAATACATGAGCATTCAAAGACAGCTGGTTTGGAAAACCCCACAGATATTTTCAGTATTTTAAAGGTTCACTATGTAATTCTGGGGAAGAAATATCATTGGCAGATTTTTTACGCCTAAACGATCTAAGTAAACAAACTCTCTTTGTTTTCGTGACTGAATAAACTGAATAAACAAACTGACCTTAAAGGACAACACAGTTTCATACTGTTTTTCTATATGTGGCGGACCCTGCCAGCTTTCTAGCTTCAAACAGTGTTCTGGGACCTTATTTTCCTCTGAGAACAGCTTGTTTATTCAGTTATGGAAAAAAAATGAATTACTGTGTTTGTATTATTACCTCATTAATATTGTAAATATTAAAACCTGAGTTTTAATCTCTTCTCCAAAACTACATAGAGCCCGTTTAAATGAATCAACAAGGACAAAGAAAATTAAACTGGTCTGACAGCACTTTGCGCGCACTAGCCACCTAATACAGTTTTCCCAGATGTTTTTTGAGTTTGTGACCCAGATATGTGCCAGTTTATCAACGTTACTTCTTACAAATCTGCTCAAACTTACTTGTGACATTTGCAAGTGACACCTATTTGGTCAGAAAAGGATGTGTTACATATAAAGGTCAAGTGAGAAACTCTGCCTGTCATCACCAAAAATATTCAGAGAAATCTCCAGTATCAAATAATCATGTTGACATCACATTATGCTCTTACAAACCAATTCAACAACACATCTATATCCTGAATTGAACCCTTCGCTAAGTCACAGGAGAAAGAGATCCCTTCTGTGTGACAAGTAAACTCCAGGAAAGTGTGTCTCTGCAGGCACACACACACAAGTACACGGTCACACATACATTACCACACATTATACACACACAGTGACAGGCGACAGGGTCAGAACAAAGTATGGAATGATCACTCAGGCATAGGCCACACCTGCAGTTTACATGTTGCTCTGATAGTGTTGTTTCTGTTGTCACTGCCTCTGTATGTGTGTGTGTGTGTGTGTGTGTGTGTGTGTACGTGTGTGATATTCTGCCAGTTCCGCCTCAGTTCCCTCCGCTCATTGCTAGGCGCGTATTTAACCTCACCTCACACACCAACCACCCTGCGAACACAAATACACACCGGCACTGGGACACACACAAACACCGACACACACAGGTGGATGTCAGAGGGGTGACGATGTGAATGAGACACAGCTTAACTGTGGTGTGTGTGTGTGGGTGTGTGTGTGTGCATTCACTGTATGTGTGTGCGGGAGACTGAGGCCTGCCCTGCTGGTTGATGCAGAGCAGGTGGAGAGATCCTCTGTCCTGGGTGTTTGCCAAGAGAAGGGATACACCAGCATATACACATGCAAGTACACAACACAGACACACAAAACCAGCCACTAAAAAACAGATTTTATAGAACGATCTAGGCAAAATAATATGCTGTTTTGTCAGTTTTTGTCCTTCACATTATCACACACTATCTCTCCTGTGCCTCATTTGCGCGTTGCTCTCCACACGCCATAAATCCTTTATTTCTCTGTTGTGCTGTTATTCTATATTTATAGGTATTTGTTATGTGACGGCTCACATCTAGACAACCTTGAAAATGCTGCGATCAAGGCTGATAACTACCGGTTGCAATTGCACTTTGAAGACAAAACAACATTAATTAGCGTGTAAAATGGAAATGCAGGCGTCACATGCACGCTGCCTCCAAGTTCGCCTGGGTATATGAGGAGAGAGACAACATTTCATACATATTTCCATCTGTAATCCCTTTCTCTTTTCCTCTGATAGCTGTGCTCTGTGAGGTACATAAACAGGAAGCTCGTCTGCATTGATACGGCATGTTTCAGTGTGTGACAGGTCATCTTTGTACTGGTGGAGTGTAACCTCTCAGTTCTTGCTAAACCTTCAGGATGCACGCAGCTCCCTCTCCCCTCCATCTGCTGGTCTCTATGAAGTCTGCACCCGATCACAGGAGCTTTGACTGCAGCTTCTGTCTCTACCACATTGCAGTCATACCTAACCCCTGAGCCAGATCAACAACACAGAGGGAAATAAAAAAGACATGAGTGAAAACATCAACATTTTTTTCTTTTTAAGTGTTTAAAGTGAGCTTTCACCCCCTGGGTGCAACATTTCTGAATATTTAGCATTGAAAACCCAGGTAGAATTGCACTAAAATGTGTATGTTGAAGAAAACAAAAACTGAACTAGTGTGAATGTGTTTTAAGAGCACTGCAGGTCTTGTTCACAAAATAGTTTCTTAGCTGCTTTAATCATTGGAATACTCTGTTGTGCTAATGATCTGAAATTAGCCCTTCAACAAAGATAGATTCGGGCCTAAAGTGCTTTCAGGCCTTAAAGGCCAAATTCCTGTAAATTCAACTTAATTGTCATTAGATTTCCCTTGCTGGCAATTTTGCTCAGAAAAAGGCCCCAAAAAATATCAGAGTTAAATGTCACGTTTACAGTAAAACGTCTGAAGCGTCTCTATAAATCCGGCGATTCAACCGTCTTCATTTCCCCTGGAGGGAGAACCTTTTCTATCCCAGTCACCTGCAAGCGACACCGGAAAGTTTGAAGTGGAAGACAGTGAAACAGATGACTAAAAAAAAAAAAAAAAAAACCTGACTCAAAAGGACATCCTCTCTTTTAAATAAACAATATCAGCAAAAGAACACAAAAACTTTTCTATTGGTTTAAAGCGCCAGATCAGTGCAGAGAGCCACTTTTAGAACAATGGAAATTCAACACGATTATTAAACAGTTTTCTACCAAACAGACGTGGAGGCATGCGTGGTGAACTAGAGGATCTCTGGGTGCAGCTCCCCTCGCAGGCTGATGCATTACTTTTCATCCATCCATCTAATTATTCCCTCAGAAACCTGAAATTTGAAGATACAAAAGACCGTCCCTATCTGTCACTGAGCGCCATTGATCTTATTGAAAGAAAATGTGGGTGTAGAGGAAACCCAATATAACTCATGCCATTAAATTCCACACAGCATTATTCACATACAGAATTGACAGATTTCTGTGAGACGTTTCTTTTAATCTTCAACTGTTGTTGAAGAAAAAGGGGGGAAAATCCTACACTCCAGGCATCTCTCCCTTTTCCATATTTGCAGTGAGGTTAACAAAAAAGGCTATTGAAGTAGGGAGAAAAAACACAACCCCACCTAACTTGTTGATTATTAACAACGGGGATGGGAAGAAGACAGATGTGTTTCCTGTGTATCAGCAGTGTTTGAATTGTCAGTCTGAAATCAGCGCTGAAGCTTTTATCAAAGCAAAGTAAGCTGATCAATTCCAGATGCTCTCGCTGTCCATGCGAGCCAATCTGCAATACCATTTTTGTCAATAAAGTCTCATGATATTCACAAGTACAGATTGTGTGTGCGTGTCAGGGGATGTGTGGGTAGTCTGCATGCATGTGTGTAATGACAGCAAGTGTGTCGAAGAGTGTGCATATAACTGTCTATGTTCAGGAGGATCTATTAAGCTTTGGCTGCCTCTGTGTCTGGTGCAACTTAAGAATGTGTCAGCCTTGGTTGAAAGAAGCAAAGTATATTCACTCATCACTGAAACTTCAGTAAAATTTGGATTTACAGTATCTTACTTCCATTAATTGCCAAATTATATTTCTACTCCACTACATCACAGAGAGGAATATTGTATTTTTAACTCCACTAAATTTAACTGACAGCTATACTTACGACTTACTCAAGATTTTACACAAACATGATCAGCTTATAATATATGATACACCATTGAGTCTTATTCCTAGGTTGTCAAAGTTTTGGGTTGGTGGCCGGCCTGACCTACCAGCCCCACATCAACTATCTTTCTCAAGAATCACTTTTTGCACCTTTAATAGATAAAACTACCAAACATTATATAAAACAGTTTGTTATCTCCATTACATCAGAGCAATCCTCATCCACAGATGAAGATCATGAGATGTGATTTAAACCTCAGGAAAAGGACAGTAAGTGGACCTTGATTTCAGATTTCTGTACTATTTCCAAGGTTAAGAATTATCTCTTACAAAGTAGTTGAAAATGGCTTAATCTCAACCAGAGACAAAATTAAAATGCTGCTCTTACACATTAATCCATGAATAATAATTCTGTAAAAGTTAGGTCAAATCGATTTCACTTATATAGCCCGAAATAAGATGTCACATTGCTTCAGTGGGTTTACAATCTGTACATTGACACTCTGTCTTCATACCCTTTATTCGGGGCAAGGAACACCAAAACAAAAAACCCGAAAATAAACCTAAACCTAAGGAAGAGCCACAGAGGAGCAAATCGGAAGGGGCGTGACTTCTGCAATCTATCACTCAGTGGCTACGTTGCATTGTGGGTAATGTAGGCACCAGGTTTTTAAAATGTGGAATAATAAAGGCGATATCTCTGGTTCTACGACTGTCCATGAGTCCAACAGCGTAGCGTCAAAGGAGTGCAATGCCATACCAGTGGACTGCTTTTTAAAACATGGCGCTTGCATTTCCCATAATGCAACTTGAGCCACTGAGTGACATCACTGGAGTTTACTACATGCAGCTTCCTCTGGAGCCACAAAAAGCATTTTACTACTTTTTTCGCATATGCAGCAGTACTTTCCAAAACCTGTAAACACAATTTGATATGTAACATTGGTGGAGTTACCCTTTAAGATGTTTTCATGAGCTGTGTTCAGGGTCAAGAATAAACCTTCATGGTCTCTCTGTATACAGAATCATGGAAAATGTTCCCACTCGTTTGACCAGAATGAAAAAAAGCAGTTGTGCTGTGGTGGTTTTGAGTTTCTCTGTTGAATCTCGCGGTATTTGACAGCCTCCCTCCACTCTTTGACACTTGCCCCTCCCCTGCGCTCCGGGAATGCTGGGTTGTTTACATTACTGGCACACGGGTCATGAGTGTGGTGATGAGAGGGGCCTAGTGGAGAGACTGTCTGAAAACACGTACACATCTCGACTGGCTCGAACAGCACAGGCTCTCTCTCTCTGAAAGAAACTTTTTTAGCGCTCAGGCAATAGTGCCACGCAAGAAGAGAGGCCCGCCGAGTCGACTTTTTTTTTTTCTCTCGAGCGACCTTGGAAAGAAAGAGAAAGTCAAAACAAAGACAACCGCCATAACCATCAGGAGAAACTCTCAACGTGAAGAAGGAATAGCTTAGCAACAAGAATCCCACTTCCTGGTAAGACCTGAGACACCGTTAGCTGACAGTGTACCTGTGTGACTTTACTCTTCACTAGACGGCCAACAAACCTCTTATAGACTGTTTTAAACCCCCATTTGACTCATTTTGGAGTTGTCAGTCTTACACAGCTCATAAACGGTCACCGTTTGTAGTGCGCGGCTGTGACACTCACTTGAAAAAGTTTCTACGAAGTTCGCTGGTAAGCTAACTGTAGCTTAGCTTGTTAGCCGATTAGCATGCTGCTTTGCTAACTTTCACTACCTTAAAACTGCACAGTCGCCGCTGTCATTTAGTGTAAACAGTGACATCGTGCTGTTTAGACTACAGTGTGCGAAAGAACGTTTTTCTAACTTAGCATCTTAATAAAGTCATGCATGTTAGCTAAATATGAGGTGGAAACATGACAGTCACCAAATAAAGAAGCCACTCACTGATGCCATGCTACAGTGACTGACTGTAGATGAGACTAATTTTCTGTGACACTACAGAAAATGGCTGCCTTTACTGTATTTTTGTAATTTTTGTGTGGTTTATAATAATAATACAACTTTTTCCTCAGTAATAAATCTGCAGAAGCAAGCATTAATTCCGCCCAACTTTACTTAGGATTATTAAAAGTGTGATGTGCTCTCAATGGAAACCCAATATAGAGCGTGACACAGTGACATACTACCCTGAAAATGAAAACCACAGGCCCCGTCAGGCAGCTACAGGCTCATATGTACACACTTATTATCTGCACGTACGGCTCAGTTACTGGGGGTACATTCCAAATCACATACTTTTTCTTTTTTACTTTTAGTACGCACTGCAGCTGCCCTTACAAACTACATACTGATGCATGCAGTATGCATACAACTGAAAAATTGCGCAGAAAATTGTGGGTCAGAAAAGACAGAAAAGTATGCTGGCTTGTATGCTGCACTCTTTATTGTGTCATGCATCTTCCCAAGTAGAGAGCAGAAATCTCATTTTCTAGTTTTTCTATCCACTCAGTACCAGCTTGTATTGAAATGAACGGGAAACTTGCATGCAGCTGCATTTTAACACCGAAATATTAAATACAAAGCTGATTTTTTTGTCAGCCGATACCAATAATTACCTACTTTTCATGGGCGATACCAACAAGATAACGGAGAAGTAAACTGCAGTTTACGCACCCCTGAGGGTGAGAGAGGCTCAGATATAGTGAGCAAAGATGGATGATTTATTATTCCATAGCTCTAAAAAAGATTTGTGGTGTTAAAGATCATAGACTTTCCCCCTCCTCTCAGAACCATCGCACGTGTTTTAAATTGCAGTCGTGTCGTCTTCTTCTCAAACTGTCGAAAAAATTCACATCGTTTACGACTTGTTTGGCTCTCTAGTCTACCCAGGTGACACTATCATGACATCATGAGCACAACAACAGATCTTCTTCTTCTTCTTCTTCTTCTTCTTCTTCTTCTTCTTCTTCTTCTTCTTCTTCTCCTCCTCTGTGTATATTGCTAGATTATGATCCAGATTCCAATGTGCAAACAGCAACCTATTGTATCAGTGTTTGTAAATTGTGCGCTATTATCCAATATCTGGCAGCCAGTTTATCGATATTGAATTGTGCATTCCTAGATCAAAGTAACATTTAGGTGATAATTATGCTTTTTGATAGTTTTTCTTGGCTTAGATGAGGCAAAGGCGTCCTCACAAACCTTGATTTATGAACTTTCTTCAGATTTCTTATTTTTATGGTAATTATTTTGCCATTATTAGCCATATGCTGGCTAATGTTGAATTGACTATAGTTTAAGAAGCTACATGTCAGCATCAAGTGATGAGATGAAAGTAAGTGAATTTAATTTCGGTTTTGTTGACCGCTCACTGGTTAGAATGTGACTCAATAGAGTGACTTCAGATCTTCTTCGAAAACATGCAGGGTGGCAGTATTTGAATAATTGAGTTAGTTAAGGTAACATCATCTCGGGCTTGAGAGTCAAGCAGATTGATGAGGGGTTGTGGTTATGGCCTATGATGATACATTGACCAGTTCGCATACAAAATGATGATTGATCAGAGTATAATGAACAATAATAATAAGATGTATGAATCAAGGTAAATGAATGAAATCATATTTTAATAATAAATTAAAATTTGTGAGCAAATAGATTAATTTATTATTTTTTTATGAGCTTGGTTTTTATCATGCGTAGTTCCAACCCTCACCGATGTGGGAATACATTGTTAGGCTACATCCATAGTCATTGGTGTGCTAAAACAAGACCATCTTTTTTTTTTTTTTTTTTTTTAAAACTCTTGTGTTTACAAGTCTAACTACCAAGCAATTTTGTCTTTGCCATTAGGTAATTTTCAGTGGAAATTGTGTCAATGTGCTTACAGTAAAAGTGTGTATTGTTTCCCAACCATCTCTGTCTGGAAAAGTTTGGCTCAAGTGCTGCTTCCAGCTGTCTATTTCACGCTGTTGAACACCGTAAGAGTTATAGCCTGGAAGACGGGGTTTATTTGGAAGAGAACAACTGGTAGTTGTAAAGAGATGGTTTATTTGAATGAAAAATAAATCGAGTAGTATCCTTTGGGGGAAAAAAAAGTTTTTCTTGTGTGACTCACTGCTTTTCTTTCAGTCAGAATGGTTATTGCAAAACTTCCTACATACTGATTACATCTAGAGTTCTGTTTAGATTTGAGTGTGGCTATATCCTTCTTTAAAGTATAAAGTAATGGAGAAAAAAATAAGACGGAAATTCAATCCATAGACACAAAAAACAAGCCAGAAAACTAAAATTCAGAGATTGACCGTTCAGGTGTGTAGGCAGTGCCTCACCTCTCCTAGGCCTAACCATGGTGGGGGTCACAAATAGCTTGAAAACACAGTATCTCCTGCCATGTTGCTGTCGCTGCCTATCACAGCCAAATAATTCAGGCGTCATACTATCACATTTGGCTACGCTGCAGAGAGATGATTCAGACGAGAGTTAGTGGGAGCTGACATACCTTGTTGACCCAATTATTACTCACTTCTCTGTTGCCACATTCGATCATCGTCAAAGACAACAGGCTTGAGTCTGCCAGCGTCATCAGGTGATGGAGATGAACACCGGCTGGCTCTGTGAAGTTGACTATCAAGGAATGTGTCATGAACCGGATGATCAGCAAATGGCTGCCAAATGTTTGCATCAGTCTCTGTGGGGAGGGATTTCTGCCAGTATATTCCGCTTTGAATTTGAGCTGATGACAGGTTTACTTTTGATAGGCTTTGACTAAACTTTATTATTTGCCTTGTTACATTATGAGGATTAAATTAGGGTGGTAAAGGTAGTGGGGTAAAGTGGGGATGGCAGCAGTGAATGACAATTTCTCAAAATAAAATCACATAGGAAGTAGGGATGTGTGCGTTGATTAAACGTTGCTCCCCTTTCTAGACGGCAACAGAAATATAAGTTGGTTAAACGTGTTAAAATGATTATTTTTATTATTGTACACATTTGAATTACACAGGGACATCATTTACGCTGAAAGGACATGTCTTCCTAGTCTAATATTGCGTATAAAAAATATTATCTGTCACTAATGTTAACAACACCTGATATTCTGATGTATAATTATAATTTTTTACGGTGCTTGCAATGTGAATGCGTTCAATCAGTGACAATGTCGTTGTAATGATCAGACACATTTCATTTGGTTATTGAAGAATGTGATTAACGGTTCACATTACCCTATAGATTAAATTGTAGAAAAGTTTGACTGTTTTCTAAATGTTTTCGTGCCTTTTGTCCTTTGTCATGGAAATTGATTGTCAGAAACATCCCTATTTGAAAGAACACCTTTGTCATCAAAATTACCTGACTTTATCCCCTCACTAGTTGTTTTACTTGATTAGTGGAAAAGGCATTGTTGATGTCGTCTCTTGAGAAAGAAGCACTGATGTATGTTTGCAGGGCTTTTCCTATAATTTAGCTTGGGTTCACATACATACAGTACATATTGACCTAGGCCACACATGTACAGTATTCTCTGTCCATGAAGGTTATACGGCAGCTAGGCTTTCTACTTTAAAGACATTCAGAGTGGGACCTTAAATGCCATTCATTGGTGTGGAGAAACTGCTGCACCCTAAGCAGTGATTTAGCGCAGTGGAATTTACCAAATCGTTCTATCCTGTGAGAGTTTCCTGTTTTAGCCCTGGAGCTGGCCCCTCTGCTGGATTAAAGATCAGATGAGACATTTGTCATCTGACCACTTTAACAGTCATCTTGCCTTTGGGTTTAACAAAGAACAAAAAATGTAAGCTGTTTTTTTTTTTTTCTCGCACAAAGCATATTTGAAGGAAGATGCTTCCTAAGGCCATTTTTGAGCTACATTAAGCACTGTCTTTTGCATGATGTCAAAGACCTTGGCCAAGCATTGTACAGAAATGATGCTGGCAAAGGTAGGACATTGGCTCTTTTGGTGTACTTTCTTTGTCGTTAGTTGTTGTATTAACAATAAAAAGAAAGAAAAAGAAAATAAAAGCTTTAGTGTTCCCCAGAAGAATTTAGAATTGAGTCTTCCTTTTCCAGGCTCAGTTTGGTTAGAGTTTAGAATAAGGTCTTTGGCAATGAGAGTGGGCTGTTTAAGCAGCTTCTTATACTCTTCTCAAACAGCCAGCCAGTCAATATTTTTCATATCCATCTCCCTTCCATCTTATGAAGGGTCACTGATGTTTCAAGCATTCAAATATCCTTAGAGGATGCCTCGCGGCTCCCCATGTCACGTGAAAGTTCTCAGTTTCACTGTGGCATTGATGCCTTTTCTCAATGGGCTCTGTAGTGCTCTGGGGGAAACAGACTACAAAGACATGCAAACACAAAAATTACTGACCTAGGACCCTGTTCAAAGTTTATGAAACGCTTTCAGTGCCTCTGGGTCAGCTTATGCCATGACCACACAATATCAGTGTTTATTTCACTGCAAAGGGCGTCAGAAAAAGCTTTTATTCATGTTTTTTTTTTCTTCCCTTTTTTCTTTGTAGAACCATGGTCTTGTCTTATGCCCTAAAATCTTGCTCTGTATGAAACAACTCTATTTATAAGCAATGGGATGGGATTTTTGAACCTATTAAAGTAATGGATTAATTACAGCAATACCACAAAGGGCATTTTCCCCACTTACAGTGAAGAGCCTCTAAGCATAAAAAAGTGATTTCACAAAGATGAAGAAATAAATAGCTTCAGTACGCCTGTATTTCCAAAGTGCAAACTGGAAAGGTTAAAACAAAGCCCACTTAGAAATTATGTTAATTTACACAGAAAGTGTGAAAACATTTCAATATTTTTGATGTATTGACAAAAATAACAAGCTGTTGAAATACTTGGAGAAACTGACCCGACTGAAATAGCTTTGTAATGTAGCTGTTCTAGTTATTTGTTACACTAACTCTTTTTCCCATTTTGCACAGTTTAGTAATTGTGCGGTCCATTTTGTGGGTCAGTATTATACCAACCTTTTTAGCCATTGGCTATTTGTGGACTAACTGCACATACTATTGCTATCTAATACTGATACTTTATGAATTGTGTCTGTAGGTCAGTGCATGTTGAGAAATAAGCAGCTGTTTATTGCCATCTAAACAAAGCTACCAAATCCATGTTGGCATATTGTGAACTGTGCTGGAAAGCAGCATCTTCCTTTTCTTATTGGAGATCACTCTCCAATCGTCCCCTCTCCCTCTCTATCTCTTTTGATTATCCACACGCAAAAATACAAATCCCTCAGGATACAAATTCACTTTCACAGAATAATTACAAGATGCTATATGCCACTGTAAACACCACATCAGTGACAGTGACAGTATGCATTTGTCATGAGATGAGACAAAAGCAGAATGAATTTGCACTCATGAACAGAATGAGGGAGGAAGATTTTTTTTTCTGTGTGTGTGTTGCTTGCTGACTGTGCTATGGGCATTTGTTCCAGCCCCATCACAAATGAGCCTTAATGTTTCACACGGGATTTGCTGCAGAAGAGAGCAGATTTGTATGAGAGCATCTTGTTTTGACAGACTGTCTGTTTTACCCTCCCCCTATTCAGCGTGAAAAGCCAGGGACATTATACTGTCTCCCCTGCACTCTTGATTGTTTTTATTTTCTTCGATTATGACTTTGCAAGTTGTTGTAGGACTTGAACCAGTTAAGGCATTCCTCAATTAACCAGTATCGGTTTAGAAATGCCATATTCTTTATTTATTATCAGTTATACCAACTGTTATTAACACCTTAGTACATTCCTTTACAACACTGGAAATATATGTAACGCATGGCGTTGCAGGCGATTGAACTGCTTAACCGCACAGTTTCAATTGAATTATTCTATAATTTTATACTATAATATTTAACTACTCATGGCTATAAGTGCTGCTATTGGTTGAAAACTGCATTAGAGCGTAATTTTTGCTCATGATATCCAAATCTTGTCCGTCCATATTTTCAAAGGATTCACACAAGCAATCCTCTCTCCATGGATATTTTATGCAAAATATTATGGAAAACTATTAAAGGAGAGATTGTGACGATGATTTTAATGTAGAGAGCTGCAACAATAAGTAGATTTATCTATTTTTTCTAGAAAAAATAATTGGCAACAATTTTGATTACTTCTGTATTGCAGAAGTCCATCGACAGAAAACAATTGCCATATGTTTTGATAATAAATTATTTGCTTCAGTCGTCTCTCAAGCAATAATATCAAACGTTTCTTGGCTCTAGCTTCTTAAATGTAATGATTTGTTGCTTTTCTTAGTCATTTATAATAGTAGATGACGAGTCGTTGGGCTTGGGACTGTTGGTTTGAAGCAATTTGAAGGCGTCACTTTGGGCTCTGGGAATTATGATGAGCATTTTTCACAATTTATAGACATTTTATAGATTGAACAATTGATTGATGATTCGTGAAAATAATCGGCAAGATAAATCAACAATGGAAATAATAGTTACAACCCTAATATAGACTTGCTTGCATTGAGCACTTGTGTTATGAAGAGAAATGTAAATATCTGAATGGTCTTCACATAGGTACATACTGTTTAAAAGATCAGAATCACAGTCAAAAAACCTTAATTGTGAAATCCATATTATTGTCATTATCAGTCTCTTCATTTCACACTGCCTCATTTGGGTGAGGGGACATGTTTCCCCCCCTCCCCTCCCCTCCTCTCCCCTCCCCTCCTCTGTCCGTGTTTGTACCCTGACTCACAGCAGTCTTCCGTGGTCTCCCTCGTCTCTTGGTTTGGCCTGGGGCTTTGAGGTTGTGGTCAAGGCCTGGGGGCATGCAGAAGGAAGAAGAGTCATAATGAGAAGCTCCCCTTAACTCCTGCTGCCTAACCTGCCCTCAAGCCCCTTTGTCTTGCTCCCTTTCCACTTCTATGCCACCCATCTCTTCTCTTCTTGCTTATCGGTCCCCCTCTTTCCTATTTAGTTTCCCCACTTCTTCTCCCCTCTTCCCACCCCTCAACCTCTGTGACTCTCAGTCTGTCCCCCCCATTCTTGCCCATGCTCCCATCTCCAGGGGGTCCACTGTACCCGGGGCCTTCTTCCTTCAGCCTCCTCCTCCCTGCCCAGCCTGGCCAATAGTCAATGGGAGGCAGGCAGCCTGATTCCCTCAGAGCAGCAGGAAGCTGCAGCAGCAGGGGTTAGGCCTGTATGGCGCTGCCGGCTGGCTCTGTCAGAAGTCCTGCCAAGCCAAGGATGAGAGACCTTTGCCAGTGCGGTATTGGGGCACCGAATAAAAATATTTTACAGATGTCTGAAGGCAGGCATCAGGAGTCAGTAACGGCTTACTCATGCCTAGAGCAGAGGTGTCTTTTAAGTGCAAACGATGTACATTTTAATGTATTTGTGCATAGATTTATGATGAAGAAAATGAACTTTAAGTATGGATGGAGGAGAAAAAAAGTGGTGCTCAGGGGTCTTGGCATTTCTGGAAGTGGGTGTATGGTAGGAGGTGGGAACGAGGCTGGTCTGATTGTGGATTGGCTGGAGGTAAAGTGATTGATTTGGTCGGGTTGTGTTTGAAGAGGGGGGGCATCCAATGCTTTTGTACTGTGAATGCCTGGCTGGGTTCCCAGCCAGTCCTGGCTTGACAGTTTAACAGTGAATATTTAACATTGCGCCACACTGTGGGGTTTGGCTGTAAACAGCAGTCAGCAAGCAGCATAGCAGCAAAAGCCTGCGTGACGCTGGGCCTTGGTTGTGAAGCCCACCTAAAAACAACGCACAAGCAGGAAGCACATCTTGAAGTTCTGATTTTGAAAAAGGCAGATGGCATTGGCTGGTGGTGTCACACTGTAAAAAAAAAAACACTAGGATCCCCTGATGAAAGCAGCTCCCGCTTGCTTTGAACAGCGAGTCTGTCATGGTTGGTGTCTGCTGTGTGGCTCCGGGTCAAACTGTGATACGCAACTCCTGGAATTTGCGCTTTTTAAGTTTTTCATGTTCAAATCGTCTGAGGGGGAAAAACAGAGGGGGGGGGGGGGACAGGAAGTTTCATTAATATTAATATTCTAATATGTGAAGGAGGCAGGGAAGACCTATCTAGCTTAGCTGCTTTCAAATCCTGTTGTGGAGCCTTCCTCCCTCTCTCTGTTTCTCTTGCTCTCTTTTTTTCCCCTCCTTTCTTTCTCTGCAATTTTGGTAACTGGCTTTTTAATTTTCTGAATATTTTCACATTGTTCTGTGATAGACGGGCTGACAGATTGCTATATTTTACTTTCGAATATTGAGAAAATAATATGTAATACTTTGCTCTGAAGTACTGGTAAACATCTCATCACATCACATCTAAAGCTCAACTGGATTTGGTCAGTGTAGCCAAAGGCTTCCTTAAATCAATGACTGACTCAATATTTATTTGTGTTAAGCAGTTAAATTCCCTTCTGGCCAATGTTGATGTTTGAAATCAACTTTTGGATTTGTGGGAACACCAAGTCCAGGTTTCAAAAATGAAAACAATGGCCTTAATGATGCCTCAGTCAACTAAACTGTCCAGGCCCTTGATTTGTTTAATATAGCTTTTTTTCAAAAAGCATTTTACTTATTAAATTACAATTGAAGATAGCAGATTGTGGGATCCCTCTTAAAGATTTTTCCCATGTCCCATGAACAATTTAAAGAAGGAGATTATCATGGCTTGTGCTGTTTCTGTTCTCAGAGTGAAGATGTGGCAAGAGTGATGAAGTTTAGGCAGAGTTGTGTGCTTGTAGAGGGATGGACAGGAGAGTAGAAATACATTAATTGGATGTATGTTGTTTAGACTGGAGTGGGATGGATCTGATGACAGGATTAAGAAAGATGAAAGAATGAGAAAGTGACTATTTACTAGGTTGGGTCATTAACTTCCCACTAGGAATTAGGTTAAAAACAAATACTGTGTTTTGAGTCAGCTGCAGCCCTCTTAAGCTCCACTTGGCCCTGATATGCAGAAATGAGACTGATTCTGGAGTTGTACAGATGTTGGGTGAACGGAGGGCAGAGTCCAGCCTCTGTGTGAGGGATGGTGGAACAGGTCTGACATCTCTCCTGAACTGAAAAGGGAAATCCCTGCAGGCACAGAGTCGAGAGGAGGGATAAGGGAGGAGGGCGAGAATGGAGAGAGGTGCGACCCCTCAGGGGCAACGTTATTCTCCCATCGTCAGCTCCTTACACACACACTCGCACACAGGATTCTCTGTCGGTGTGCCGGATGATGCACTCATGCAAAGAAGGATGAGTGCCCGAGGAATAAAAATAAGCATTGAACTTCTTGCGTGTGCATTTTGTGTGTCTGCCTATGCATGTGTTGTGCTCACATGCATGTTAGTTTATATGTTTCTATAATAATTTCTGTACAAGTGTACATTTTTGAGGAGCAATTTCAAGTGAGCGAAAGGGTAGGATAAGCATCATTTCTCACTTCAGAAATGTGCACATATTTCTTTCCCTAGAATTTTGATATGTGATAGACAAGTGAAGTAACAAAATAGATGCCAGCAGATTTCATTTTTCTCAAGTACCAATTCCAAAAATGTTGACTGGCTTTTATGTAGTCATATTATTCCTGATTTATTTTCAGTCCCAAGTTTTTCCTCAAAGGTACACCTACTCTTCAAGACAGAGCCATATGTCTAGAAATGAACAATGGAAGCGTTCCTGTACCCCTGTTATAAATCATCACACACTTTCTATTTTTCAAATTTCAAATTCAAAACCTTGAAGAAAACTTGCCTCCAGCTGTTAATTTGGATGTGCTTTGATTTAGATATGTGGTCAAACCAAATATTTTCGACATGATGTGATGCGAGTCTAAGCCAGGATAAATTGTGCTACTGGAAACGACTGAAATAGTTGAGTTATTGTCGGTTTCATAGTAAGGAGTCATCCTCTTTGGCAGTATGACGGTAACATGGGTGTATACACACTCATATGCAGTGAAAGTACTGTATTTGACCTCTGATTGAGTAGCAGTGTTCTGGATCTGGTTAGAAGATTGTGTGTGCGTGTGTGTGCGGCAGCCAGCAGGGTCCACCACAGAAGCCACAGCAGGCTGAAACTGAACCAGAGCCAGACTTGATTTTTGTGGAGACACATTCCCATGGGCCCACTATTTGTATGCTTTCAGTGTAGGCATTCAGTTTTACATTCAATTCTGTGTGTGCCTGCATGTATTTGTAAGTTTATGTGTACTCCATTAAAGTGTGGATCTCACTTTCTGTGCTGGTATCTTTTTCTCTCCTCATAAAAAATTAGGGTTGAGCTAAGGTTGCTCTGGGTTCAGGGTCTTGGATGTTTCAATTTCTGATCATGGAGATGCTGAAGGGTTGTGGTCCTTTTCCCCTGTCCCCCCCAGAGCATATGAGAAGGCTTGGGCCCAGAAAAACCCCAACACGAGCCCATAGCCCTCACGTTAGCCCTCAACTATGTAACTAGACATGCCTGGGAACTGCTCCTCTCACATTACTAATGATTTGGACATCTTGCTCTTGTCATTTCCTCTTAGACAAACTTCGATGCTGACGCAGGGTAACTGCTTCAAAGTATCAAGGGAGAAGGGGGAAAAACCTGCTTAAAGGGAGTACGAGAAACTGCTGGTTTTGTGTGAAGGGAAAATAGACTACATTCACCAGATGTTTTTTAATTGTTGTTTTTATAGATGAGAAACTCAAATGACAGGCCTCATCATCTCCAAACAACACAGTGATGGGTCAGCAGTTTCTGTGTAATCATTTCTCTCCCCTAGCTTAGTCACAGCCAGAAGTGCATGCAGGGTAGAGAGCAGTAATGCTGGTTAGGAATGAAAAAAGGATGAAAACTGTTTGATGTGCTTTGTGATCTCCCTAAACACCTATTATACTTTAATTTCTTGAGTAAAAATCAATTTACGCATCAAGTGCTCTTTGTAATGGTCTTTGCATGTTCAGCCAAATTATGTTTTTGCTCTTTTACCACATCACATAAAAGTTTCTGTTTTTGATGGCTCTTTTCTTCCTAGACCATGTCTAGCTGCCTCCTTCTTTGCGACGTCATCTCCTCCTTTATTGATATTAATAGAGGACAAAGAACAGTAATGTAATTTCAGAATCATTGCCTAGTCTCATCTGTTGATTCCTGTTACAGTTAGAACAAGGTTAGGGTTCAGAAACACAGCTGTGCTGATAAAGACCAGACTTTTGGTGGAAATGCTGTGTAACACAATCCTTTATTTAGAACAGAACAAAAAAGTGAGCGTGGCATTCCCTTATTTTATTTTTCATGAATTTCCCTCATTTGTCCCTATGTCTTTTTTTTAAACTATATGCCCTCTAGTCTTGCACACAAACAGAGCCCCAGCCCTGTGGTACAGAATGTCACATCCGATATCCTGGTGCCAGAGGTGATGAAGCTAATTTGGTGGTCAGTAAGTGACATGGCGAACAAACAAAGCCCTTATTGGTCCTGGAGCACTGGAAGCTCTGCTCTGCTGTACAATACTCTGTTTTTTTTGCGTTGTGAAAGACCAGGAGTTGTTGCCACAGGGCTCTAACGCAACCTAAAGCCCTGGGATCTTCGTCATGCTGTGGTGTGTAAATCTGGGTGTGGATATTTGGTTCAAAGGTTCAAATGTACTGAGAGGTGTACTCCTAAAAAATATACCAGATAGCTGCTTTATTAACCGAAAAAAACGAAATAATCATATACTTAACTTTTTTTTTGTTCTAATAGTTTTAACTAGTTAGGGGGTTTTCTCATTAAAGTTGCTGCTTTTTCCTAAAATTAAAATTAAAATCAAAATCGAACTAGAGCTGCAATGATTAGTTAATCTCTATAATGTTGTATCTGCATATGAATGCAGAATCTGTGGGCCAGGGACAAGATTTTGGTATTGGAGGCATTCTGGTTTCTGTTTGTCGTGTTTACCAATCACATTGGAGCAGGCACTGGTTGCATGCTGGTTAACAATCTACATGGAGAGTAAAGGAGGCAAAATGCATTGTCTTGTCTTTGTCTGACAAAGATTTAGCTTTTTAGTAATTTAAATAGAAAAATTATCTGCAAATCCAGCTCCACTTTCACATCTTGAATTTTTTAAAACGATTGTAAACAATGACACACAGGAGAGGACAGTAATAGAAAATAACCAATTGATTCATTTATGGTGGAAAATAATTGTAAACAACAGATGAATATTCTTTAATCTGATGTTGACTTATATGTTGCATTTAAAAGTTGTAATTAATTACGCTGTCAAGCCATTGCAGCCTGGATTTGAAACTACATGCATGATTAAAGTCCCTCGAACCTTCTAAAAACTTGTGGCATCACTTGCGGCTACATCAGCCAGTCCAAATTAAGTGCTCTTGATTTTCTTTCACATATTATGCATTCAGTTTCTATTTTAACTGAGGTGTGATGGTGATATGGCATTTTGAAGGGCTGTGAATGTAGTGAGGGTGTGCAAGCATAGCCCAAACCCCCAGAGTCCCCTCTCCTGAACGCCTGGGGGGGTTCTCTCCTTCACACAGCCTGCTCCTTCTCACACTAAGCTGGTTTCTGAGGGATCACACAGCTGTCTTAAATGCAGTTCTGTTTTTGCATACTTTGCCCACACAATTTTGTCTTTCCTTACACAGTCAGCAATTTGTCAATATATCTTGTTTATTCTCAGTGATTGACAGTATGAATTGGTTTCACCTAGGAAAAGGCGGGTGGTGAGTAAAAAAGGAGAGAGGGGTAGTGTGGCTGACGGTCTTTTTCTGACTGGTACCATGGCTGTCTGTCACTCTTCTTTTATCATTGAAATTGGAGTTTATCTTTTACAAGCTTGAGTGGAATGTTTTTGTTTTTCAAGTGATTATTAGCATCCTCCTTGGCTGCCGTCTCCGGCTGATGAAATGAGCACATCAAACAGTGCGCTGCACTAACGAAGCGGTGCGGGCTGGCTGGCTCCTGCCTTTTGCTGTAAGGCACCTGCTGAAGTGACAGGCTGGCAACAAAGGGCCCCTTGCCACAAGAGAGTCGTCAGTGCTGCTGTGGAGTGGGCAGGACAATAGAGCAGAGAGGTGGCCTGGGCTTTTAGCCACGTGCCAGCTCGTGTCGACAACACACAGAGGCAACAGAGCACAGAGGAGCATGGGTGGAGAGGAGGTGGGGAGGACAAGAGCGAGGGAGAAGGAGAAAGGAGAGGACAGTGGCTGACACCTGCATGTGCTTGAGTTCTTCACTCAATGGTGGACATCTTTAGTATACATAGTAGCTGAAATGCGAAAGGAAAACAGAGATCGGCGGGGATTATACAAATGCGCAGGTGTGCACGCGCAGGCACACACACATGCATAGATAAAAAACAGAGGAGATACCAGTGTTGTTAATGGGATTTACTGGTTACTGGTACTTGGAGGGTCAGGTGATGATGCAGATGTGTTTTATAGAAGCTGCAGTAGGTGAAATGGACACACACCGTAGCAGAGCACTGTGCTATTTTATTTGGGTTGTTAGGGAATAAATCAATTTAGGCCTCACATGAAGCCCAGGCTATTTGTGCTGTGCTATTTACTTCTGCAGTGAAATAATCATTAGCCTATAAAAATTTGAAAGTGAAAAATGTAAAGGAGGCCTATAAATAGTTAGAAAGCAGCATTATGGATCACTGGCCTTGTAGAGTCCCTATGGACTTCAGCGGTTTTCTTTCTTATTTCCCTTTTTTTTATTGTTTTGCTGCGCTCTCTCCACTAGGGAGAGGGTGAAGGTCTGAGTTGTACAAATATATCACACACATACAAAGCAAAAACATCACAGTTTACAGTTTTATACTTCATGTCACTTCATGTCAAACTCCTAAACACATCTTTGCACACATCTTACATTCAGCTGGAAGAGAAGGTAGACAAGTACATGGGCTGGGCTCACCTATCAACCACTTTTAGCCAATTGCAAGTATAGTTTATTTCAAAAAGTATTTATTCATTTATTCACTCTTATATGCAGTATAGCAATAATGCTGCTGAATAAAACTGTGAAAGATTGACTGACATGTGATACGCATAGTTTTTTGTAAATGAGATTCATGATATACAGTCCCTGGAAGTGTAAGATTTTACTTCTCCCCATGGTCTAGTGTTAAAAAAGCAAACAAAAATTGCATTAAACCGTAATATTGAGCCGCAATCGTTGTAGAATCGCTGTGCGTATCGAATTGGCAGCCAGGTATAGCGATAGCATCAAATCTGGAGATAAAATTTTCCCTGCCCTACTGCATGTCTGCCAGTGATTAACAAGAAATTGCATTTGAAAAATGAAAGATATGTCTGAATTAATCTAAAAAATGTGTCAGTTTATTTTAAAATGGTAAAATGTCCTGCTCAGTACATATTATATTATATTTTTCACAATTCTTAAATAACCAAATTAAAGGCATCCTTTATAAAATAGTTTGCTGTTTACAATATAGGGTACAACAATAACAACATCGTCATCAGATTTTTAGACTCTCAAACATTGATGTCTGTTTTGGCCTCAGAAATCTAGATTTGGTAAGGCTATAGTTGGAAGAGTTTGAAAAGCCACATTGAGTTTGATCAGATACATTGATTTGTGCTTTCCACACTGACAAAAGACATAGCCATTAATCCAGCCATGATCTGCCTGTTGAATAATGAATCTTGTTTGATGTCAGTGTTGTTGTTTGGGTCCTCTGTCTGACAGATTCTTTAATATTCTCATGCTGAGTTGCTCCCTGATTAACTTTATGCTTTTGTCGCCAGATTTGGGGAACGGAAAAGTCTAAATGATTTGACTCTGTAGTGTGCCTGGCTGGCTTTACAAAGCCTATCTTCAAAGGTTTCTGCCTTCATCTTCATGTTGTGCTTTTTCTTTTAGATTGAGGGACAATAAAGTTTCCCCTTCATTTTCTATTCCATCAAGTCTTGGACCGTCTTTCTCAAAGACCTCAAAGACTGGCTCACATGCTGAGGTGTAGTTGGTCCTCTCCCGCTCTCTGTCTCTCTCTCGGCTCGTAGTCCAACGAACACGAGTGCTTGCACATTTGGGCTAATGATTTTGAATAGTGATTAAAATGAATTGGAGAGTGCGCTGCTTCTGTAGTATCCGGACCCCTCCATCATTAGTGGTTCTCTTCCTCTCTCTGCCTTTTTTTCTTTTTCTGTATCATCAGTGTTCGTCAAGCAGGGGTTTCAGACGAGGCCTGGGGTGGGCTTTCATGAGCACAGACTCAAAGATTTCTCCACTTCTTGTAATCATGGACACCACTCTTCTACCACTTTCACTGTCGTCTTCTGGCTCCTCAAAGGTGCCTTTGATTCCCTCACATCCTACACCCGGGCCGGATAGTGTCACATTATATTTTTCCTCTCTCCCTTTTAACCCCCCTCCCCTTCACCTCCTTTCTTGCCCTTTTCTTTTCTCTCCTCCTTAGACCCAAGCTCATCAGTCTGTGTTCATATTTATTGTCCTCGGATTGAGAGCTGATTTAGCACTCTTCTCTTTGGGGCCGCTTAATTCCGGGACCCTTCCTGTTCACTTCTCCATTCACCCCCCCCACCTCCCTCCCAGTTTGCCTTGATCCACCTTTTTATAATTGTCTCTCTCTCTTTGTTTTTCCTCTTCTCCTGCTATAAATGAATAATGCAGAAGGGAGGAAATGGGGATTAAAGAGGAGCTAAAGCCAGTGCCAACTTCTGTGGTGCACAGCTCCACACCGTCTCTCACAGGACCATGAACACATCAGGGCTAACATGCTTCTTTTTTTCTCTCCTGGCATTTTTCTCAGTTCTGCATCTGTCCCTCTCTGTCCTACGCCATCCCTGCTGTGTCCTACTCACTTTTTGGCTTCTCCTACTCAGTTTTGCCCCAGTTGACTGAAGATATGCTCTTTCATATCAAGACTGGACAACTTGTTGTCCACCATGTTGTGAAAAACCAAGTTGTACATACTTTTTTTGAGTGCCTTTTGGAGCTAGAGCAAAAGCACATCCTCATACTGATAGGAAAAATGATGAAGTCCTCAATGAAGGATCTACAGCAAATAAAATACTATATTTACAAGTTTTACACTGCCACTTTTCCTTGTGTATTTTTAATGCAAACTGAGTTTACTTTAAAGATGCGAAGTCAGTACCATCATACCCTGACTGTAACAAGCAGAGACCAACACCTGTTTGTCAAACAAGACCACCTTAAAACAGATATGACTAAAAGAGATTTAACCTTGTGTGTAAAATGAATTTATTACTTAAAACAAGACGATTAAGAGGAAAGGAAGATGTTAAAAAGCACTCACTAACTTTTTCCTTGAAATCAGTTTACTCATCCTGAGTAGTGCTTAGTCTGTAAAAAAGGAAATATAGTTTACCTTGATGTCTCCAAATGAGTCTCCCAACTTTATGAAGGTACAATACTAAATGGCTAGAGTACCCCTTTAATTTCAGTTGATTGATTGGAGCCAGCATTTGATACATCAGGAAAACTACATCTTTAAGTAACACTTGACCAAAAGTCTGTTTCTTGTTGGGAAGAAGGCATAGAGTATTTCATACTACAATTGTTGATCAAGTGTTTATCACATAGGGCTGTGCGATATGAAATCTTATATCCTAATATAGGTCATTTAATTTCCAGATAATATTATGTATCATGACATAGCACATTTTCTATAAATTCAACAAATAGTTTACGTAAAATGACCACATGGAAAAGCCTATTTCTTATTAAATCACGAATTATATACAATAAAATTTACATACTCTTCATTATTTTTTATAATTACTCCTTACCCTCATTATTTTTCTCCTTCTATTTTAAAGCATTGTGCAAAATTAAATTAAATTAAGCATGTAACTAAGTATGAAATACGGATCTATAAAATACAACCCGTACTTTCTGGTCTGTGTCAGACATTTCTGTCTGTGCGACAGAACTAGCCCCTCTTTTAGGCATGAGCTCCTCATTTTGTCTTGGCTGGTTGGAGAACTTCTCTTGTTCAGAGTTACCCCTTTCCTCCATGTTTGTTTGTGTTTCCTTCATGCAAATTTCCTGACAGCATCCGTGCCATCCAAGTGACAAAAATATTACCTTCAGAGTGTGATTTGCAATGCAGCAATATAAATGATAGAGCATAATATGAAACGATAGGTGTTTTTCTATTGTCATACAATATATATTGTCATATCGCACAGCCCTAGTGTCACAGGAACATTAACAAAAAAGACATCACAGATTTGAGATGAGTATGATACGAAGTGGGTGAGAAATGGAATCCTGTCTGAAGTAAACAAAAAAAGCAAATTAACAAATAAGGTGTGTGCTGGAAGTGTGAGAACAAAGAAGTCTGTTCACAAGAAACTGCTAAATAGTCTTGTTAATACCCTTCTCTTTCCTCCTCTTGTTCTGCCTCACTCTGTTTCTCCCTTCCCTCCTTTATCATATAATTACCTATGTGTGATTGGGCCTGCTGTGAGAATGTCAGGCTGGAGTCTCACATTAGATGGAACACAGTCAGAAAACTGTGTTTGTTTACACTGAGTGGTTGGTGGTCTGGATGGGAAAGTTTTTTTTTTTCTTCACTTTACTCAACAGAAAAACAACCATCAGTTTGTCAGAGAGATGAATGCTGCTCACTTACCAATATACTGCAGACCTTGCCAATTTTTATCCACAAAGAAATTATATATTCACACCTGACAGCCTAACTGTAATGGGAATGTTGAGAGTGGTTGTGGATAATTTGTAGACATTTTTTTGTTTAAAAGTATAGTTTGACAGGCGACGATTTTCACTTTACAGCTGCAGGATAATGCCAAAGGCACTAAAACATGAATCTAGATGGGAAAACTTGAGAATAGAAATATATATTATGATTTAAGGTACACGCTATGAACATTATTTTGTGTCCACATATTCAGTCCGCACTCTAAACATGGGTCTAGGCTGTTGCATATTTGCAGATGTCCCAGACAAAAGCTCTGAACTAGTCTCTGGCATGCATCTATGAATAGTTAGGGGATTTAGCTTCTAGCTGCTGCTGCCCCACTGCTGCCAAAATCCTGGCCAGCCCACCACCATTTTTTGTCCCCATGGCAGAAAGGCAGACAGACTGGTACCTTGAGTTTCCACTGCTGTTTTTCCCACCTAATGTTTCGGAAGTAAAAAAATCCTTCCCGTGATGAGAGCAGGGCGCTGTGTGGATCAGAGAGAAACAGTGGAGACGGTGGTGCAGGGAGAGGGAGATTTAGTAGATTTTAGGTTCACATGATGAAAGTTTAAATCAATCCGTATGTTTGATTTGTCCAGTAGCTAGGACAAGGCTTTGCTTTTGATTGGTTGCACGTTACTTGAACTGTGTGTGAATGTGGAGCCTTGAGAGTGTGACCTTGCCTCCTTTGATTGAGTTAGCATCGTTAATTGTGCTGTTTCCTGTTGTGTGTTAATCTAACATGGCAGTCTTAATTGATCTCGTTAACGTGGGATGTGGGAGGCGAAAGAATGTCAGGGAGCTCAGATGCCCCCTGGTTATTTTGACACGTATAAAGTCAGAAACACAAGAGGGTTAGGGAGACGAGGAAGGGTGCCAGCCCCAATCTAACAGAACACGTAGCTGAAGTGCAAAGACTCACTACAAGAGGCAGGAAGGCCGCCTGGGTGGATGACTCGTAAAGTCCCCTGTGACACTGAAATCAAAATGCCACGACAACCAGCTAGTCAGCCACACAGTCGGCATCTGTCTAATAGCTCTCCTTTTTACCTAGTATTAAAATCCCCATGCATATCTAAGATGTTTCCAGGTTGTCTTAATAGAGCTTGAAGCCAAATAAAAACATGGGTGCTAGGGATATTAAAGATGAATGATTAATCGATTATTTGCTGTTAAGAATTTAAACAATTAAAAAAAGTATTAACCGACAATCAGAGATGGGCACAAATACATTAATAAGTATCTGTTACAATTTACAAACACTTGCTTATAAAATATATAACATTGAAATCCAAAGTACTGATATGAGAAATTGTATTTAACTAACACACAAGTAGTTTGAAATGTTACAGAAATGCAAAAATACCTTTTGATACAAGCTGATATTGACACATTGTAGTCATTTAGTAGCCTCAGTATGGGTTGGACTTTGTTGAGTCAGTTGTTGAATAGTGACAGACGGTAGCTCGGCTATTAAAATTAAGTAATTATTTTGTGTGATTTAATTTATTATTCAAGTAACTTGGTGTTTACTTTATCTGTTCATACATAATTTAATTCCTAATGTAGCCTAAAAACAGTTATCTAATAGAAAAACTTCCAACATACTTCATGTATTATTAATGATGAACCGATAATCGATTAAGGCAGCCAAACATATTAACATACATATTAACATACTTCTTGCCAATGCAAGTGATGACTGGAGGACTTTTTAAAAAAAAACTTGATTATTATGACAAATATTTGATAATCACTGTTATAATAACAACAGTTTTTAACTATTTACTCAATTGTTACTATTTATTACAATTTATTATTCAACTATCCCTTTGAGATGACATGATTCTCCTTTTAGAATAAGTGATCTAATCAAATTGTAAAAGACATTGCACAGATCTGCATATTAATTAGGAATCATTTTTCTCCTCCATTAATGTGGTTATGTTTAAAATGACTTTGTGAATAGAACGGACTATTAAAGTGCTGATCCTTTATTTAGTTTGACTTGGACCATTGTTTATGTTCATATGTGTAGGGAGTTGCATTTCAAACCCATCAGTCAACAGGGTTAGTATGGTAGCAAGTAAAAACTGGCTGTTGAGTATGATGAATGAAATACTTTCTATCAATTAAATTGATTTTATTTCTTATTCAAAGGAAGGCAGGTTAGTTGGGACACTGCAGGTAGCCTAAAATATCCCTTCACTGCTTATAAAAGACTCACTAATTAATCAGTATAAATATGGTGCCATTGGTACATTTAGGTAGCCTAACCAAAGTTGGGCCTTTGCACAAGTCATGGCAGTATTTGGTTTTCAAACATTGTTTTTATTAGTGGGCATATTAAGTTAAAATAAGAACCAAAAGACTCAGGATTGGTCTATTAACAATGTTTTTCTTGTTTGCCTTTTTGCCTCCAGCAGTTGGTGCTTTTAAATCCTTATTATGCGTAAACCTCTTTTTACATTTGAATTGATTTAAACTTGTTTGAAACAAGCTTTTAATGTAAATTTCAGAAAATAATATTCCCAATATAGTCAATGCAATCCCAGGAGAGAAATAGTGTTGTGCAAACACTTATTTTCATGATCTTCAAAGCTCACATGAAGGCCAGCGAAGCCCCGGAAAAAAAGCTGAACTAATCTAAAATAAACAACCACATTATTTGCAAAATAAGTGCCTGCTCACCTGCACAAATACACATGCCTTCTTATATACACATAATAAATCCCCCCCCCAACACACGCACAAACATGCATTTATAGTGCCATGCATATACATGTATATATTTGGCAGATGTCTAATTAGTATCATTAGCCTTTAGTGAATGGGACTGACGACATCAGCAGAGAGACAGCTCCTCTCTGCCATTCTCCTCTCCATTGTACCAGGGGATTTTTAATTGGCCGGGGAGGTTTGAGGCGACAGAGATAGAGAGACAGTTAGTAATACACAAATGACAGACTGACAGATCCGCAGAGAGACGGCCTTCACTCTAGTGGAAAAACATGCAAATGTCCCACTGTGAAGTGCGTTGTGTCCCTTTCCTTTTGTGTGAAACTTTAATGTGTATGTCCATTTGTGTTTGCGCACATGTATTGTATTCATGTAAATAAGACATTGCAGACAGACAGCAGATAGTGGCAAAAACCTAAATCCCTTCTCTAGAATCTGAATCGGTAAACCAACCATATATGGTCATTTCCCTTTCCTCGTTACTGACTTTTGAATACGCAAAGTCTGGACTGTTTGTAGTCGTTAATGCTTTCCAACAGTCGCTATTTCCATTTTCTCCACACGCACCCAGTGTGTGCCGATGGATGAGTATGCTGGCATGTGCCCACACACTCAAACATCACAGCAAATATGTGCACACACATTTCCTTAGCTTAACTGTGTATGTTGAATACATGCAAACACCTCACCTCACTTGTGTTTGACTATGTAACCATATTATTAATTACAGTGTGTACTGCTGTACATGATACTTGAGCATTTGTCAAAATCTTTCCACATACATGAGTTGAGTGTAGATGCTGGAATCATAAGCTAATTACATGTGTGAATATAATACCTATCATACCTTTTTTCAAATATTTGTGTAAATTATTAATTTGGGTAACATTTCATATTATGGCACTGTATGTTTTAAGTGTACTGTTGAGCCAAGCAACTGGTGGTGGAGTATTTTATGCAATTAGCTTGCTTCCAGGCTACAAACCAGAACATGCAATTATGCAGCACCGTGGCAAACAGCTGTACCCAACACACTCACCTTTGTGTGACCTATATTTTCTCAGAAAAAAAAAGTGGAAGTGCATAAATGCCAGTATAGCCAGTAATTCTGAAGAAAGGTTCCTTGGAGGAATGCCAAGGAAACATGCAGTGGCATTATTTCTGTTCTGCTCAGATTATTATCACTGTCTCTTGTAGCTCTGCCATGCTGCAACTTGAGAGCGACCCAGACAAAGAGTGTCAAATCCTCAGGCATGACGTGGAATCCAGTTCTGCTGAAACAGGACACTCTGGCAGCAACCAGCATCAATAGTTTGGTGCTGAACAACAGAGAATAGTTTCCCAGTTTATTTGAGGTTATTATTTTTTGTTGTGGTCTTCATTGTAGAATTCAGAGGTATTTTTAAAGGAAATGACAGGTGAGCGTTTGTCTGATGGTGAATGTTGAGTCAGATAACCAGAAGATCTGTTGTGTGTGTTTGTCAGAGGTGCAAAGGATCGAGCTCCTAACACCATGGATATGGACACACAGCCGCAAGGACAGCAAGCAGCCGTGCCAGTCTTTCAACCCCAGGTAGACTCCACACGCAGATACACATGAACACAAGCCAAACTGCCAACAAAGGTTGTGAAGTAGGATGACACATTAAGTGAGATCATGATTGTCATCAGACAGATATTTTGTTATACCTTTTATACTCAAGTAGATATCACTTTTTGAAATCTCTAGTCGTTTTAGGCCATTGTGACCAATGTTACAAATCAACGAGCTGGTCTGCTGCTTAGCAATATTAGATTCACCAGATTGTTGCATCTGTAGCTGTGGCTCCATGGACAATATTTCTTCAATCAGACTGAAATAATTCTGATTAGATATTCCAACATAGCTAGTTTACATACGTTAACATTTGTGTTTACATGCCCCAGAGCATTTTATAATCTGCCAGGAATACAAGAAGAAGAAAAATAAGACATTTCCCAACTTTGAGAAAATGAAATTCATTCCTTCGCTTCGCCTGTTAAAGGAACTTGGGGCAGGATCTGTGAAAAAATAAACATGCATTTTAAGTTTTTTAATGCTAATGGGTGATGAAGCGTTCAAAACCAAAAAGAATGAGCCCACCCACGTATCTCTCCATTGCCTTGAACAGGCTGTGTGCTGCATAATGTACTGCAATTCGGGCCCGAATTTCCTGCGCAGTCCTGCGGACGTTACGTCAGATGACGCTGAATGTGCGTCCTTGGATACGGGAAGAAGACAAGCGCGGTGGACCCAAACTAGTGTTTGGGTAGTAATGGATTCTGCTATGGCCAGCAAACGACCCACCACCACACAAAGTCCACTAAAAAGTCATACTAAGAAGAAAACGAAGGTTTTATTAGCAGCATGTCCTGGGTTGACATGAAATTACGACCAAAGCAAGGCTGGCACCCAAATACACATCAGATACGCGTTCAACTCATGGAGGCAGCTTCAACTTTATTCGGGACTGAAAACAGATGCTGACATGGCTCATTTCCTAGTAACCAGGTAAGAAAACATTACAGGTCATGTTTAGAGCTTGATTTGAAAATCATATGAGATCACGAGGACTCGGAGTGACCTAACGTGCAATGTAGCGTTAGTTGCAAACATGTAACTTCGTCCACCGCTGTGTAACACTGAATAGTTACAGACTGCGCATTTTCCACGGTCCTTTAGTCTGAAACCGAATAGTTAGAAATATGTCCCTTTTTATATATGGGACCGAAAGCCCAACCTGTTATCCGGGAGCTGACGTTAGCAGCTGGATGTAGCCACAGGCTAACGGTTTGTTTGTGTCTGTGTAGTAACATTAACTGCTTACACACAGCAATCCCGTATCAGAGACAATATTTTTGTCCCCCAATATGCCGTCTTTGCTTTCGCCTGTGCCTTTCAGACTGCATCAACTTTAACGGTAAATCGCCGCGCACAGCGAGCCGGCTTCCCGGCTGCTTCGCGTGTGTAGGGGATAAGGCATCAGCTGCACTGCTGTGAATAGTTCATGCGCGCTCCTGCGCCAGCTCGGCTGATGGCTGCAGTTACCCTAATGGCCGCAACGGCCGTCGTGTCACTCTTGAGTCTTATTTCTTGATCCTGCCCCAAGTTCCTTTTAATGTAATTTTCAAGATGGAACCACATTGTGTCCTGGGAACAATATTTGTGTTGTGTTTGGTCCGGTGGATTCTGACATTTTTCACCTCTTCGAAGACTTGTTTATATAACTTATTCAATCACCGAGACAATCAGCAGTCCTTAAATCTTTTGCAAACTCTAACACATTTTTTTTTATCCGCAACAGACCAGTACTGTTTGGCTACCACCATGTTTCTGTCCCAGGAAACAGTGTCACCTGATGTTAGCTGAACATGTGCAGAAAGAATATATTTATTCCAACCAGAAAGAAACAATCGGATCAAGTGTTTACATGGTTATTAGGCCCTGATGTATTTCTATTGAACGGAGGTTTACTCCACCCTTCTTGATTTGATTGAAAATGTATTCAGATTGGGCCAGATGAAATCACTCACTCTCGATTGAGGGGATTACATGAGGCATTTTTATTGTAATCGGGCTATTATTCTGATAATTAGTGGAATACAAGGGTTCATGTAAACACAGCTAATGGGATGCATCTTGATTTTTCAGTCACTGGATTAGCCAGAAACAGATAAACGCAGATACATTTATCCATAAATAAACTTATGGAACACCCCTGTTGCAAAGTGTTTTTATTTCAGTGAATCCGTTATTACAGTCATGTCACATTTTATCCTATCATATAGTGAGTGATTTTGTTAAATGTAATAAGGATTGTGGCATTACAAATTGTTCCCCTGTAGATACATGGACATGGGAGAAGTATTAATAATTTATGATGATACAACCCATTCATCCAATTATTACAAGCATAGTATCCCACCTCCTTCACATTTTGAACTGTAAATATTCGTATTAGCCTTTTTTCCTTGCGTCAATCAAGTTGTGCTTGCAGTCTGAGCATCCTTCAGAACACTGTAGCGTGTAGTGTGTGTGTGTGTGTGTGTGTGTGTGTGTGTGTGTGTGTGTGTGTGTGTGTGTGTGTGTGTGTGTGTGTGTGTGTGTGTGTGTGTGTGTGTGTGTGTGTGTGTGTGTGTGTGTGTGTGTGTGTGTGTGTGTGTGTTAGGTAGACAGCAGTGGATGAATGTTGAGTTGTTTCTATTGATCAGAGCTCTGGAGGCTGGCAGAGCTTGGCCTCCCTGCATGCCTCTCTTGGTTCGATACAAGTCAGGTTTGCTCTGTGCAAATCTGGTCATTGTTGGATTTTAATACCGCCCTCCAACATCAGGCCCATTGATTTCTTTCCAGAAGGATGTTTTTGCCTCCATAACTATTGAATAGACTTTAAACAAAGAGGATCATCCATATGCCCCAGAGTAAATGTGGATATATATATATATATATATTTTAGAAATAAACAACACTAAAAATAGGACCGTACTCTCAGTTGTTGTTTTTCTTGCGTGTGCAAGGGCACTGCAAGATTAACACTGGAATTGCCAAGGGGGTTAATTTATTCTAAGATGTGTAATTGTAAAATTAAGGATAAATTGGGTAGCACACAGAAGAAAGTCAGATAAAAGCTCTAATGATTAATTTCACTTAGGCAACACTCCCCCCACGCATACACACACAGACACTAGATCTTCCACTGATCTCCCAACAGTTGATTCTGTGTTATTGTTCCAGCTTAATGATCTCTCTCTCTCTCTCTGTTTCTATTTCTAGCAGTTTACATCAGTGTTAATTTCAGGCCTACTTCTTGTGCTTAGGTTATTGGTAGCACAGTGAACTTTCTGTGTTGCATCATGTTTTTCCACTCTCAAAGAGCTCCTCTGAACTGATTTCACATTTAGCGAGAGATTGAGAGAGAGAGTCACTTAGAGTATGTAGATGGCTGTCTGTCTAACCAGCATCCAGATGGGTGCCTTTCAACAAGTCCTGTATCTGTTTCACACTTTCCCAAGGTTCAGTCTGCACGGTAGCACAGGGGAAAAAAACCCACCAGCCTCGTCCTGAAGAAATCTGAATTGTATATCTGATGAAGGGTATTCTGTATCGCTTGCAATATCATTTCTCTTGGTCCCGGAGGTATGATGCATATGCATTAGGTAAACGAGATGAGCTGGTAAGATGTGCATTTTTAATGGCGCATTTGCTCTTTGAGTGAGTGGGAGGGTTGGCGAGGAGGCCCCCCTCAGATCAGATTTTGATAGTCACTGCAGAGTTTGACAGACACGGATCTGTCAGTACGCGCCTAGACAAGGCGGTGCGGTTGTGGAGCAGATTGAGAGGAGAAGAACGAGAAGCACCTTTGGGGTGAATCCTGCCGCTTTGACTGCCTGGCTGGCTCACTGGCTGACTGGCTGAAGATGAATATTGCATGGTGTCGTGCTCAAGGGGGCAGGTGACTGGTGAGGATGGGAGTTGAGTCCCCCCCTGCCTGCTAGTTGCTGTTTCTGTCTCTCCTTGCATCCCTCCCTGTCTCACTTGGAGACTACATCCACAGTAATCTGACTAATTTTGTTTACATGTAAAAACAACTTGTGTTCACATTCAAGTTTTGAGGTGGTTTTCAAGGAGATCACCATCCATACCAAAATATTGAAACAATAAAAAAAGCGAAGCAAATGACGAAATCTCTTCTCGTTTCATTTAGCAGAAAACAAACTGCACATCACAACCTGGTTAGCTGTGGAGAAGACACAGCACATTATTTATCCGAGTCCTAGGTGGTTATACTTCTGTTTCGGGTTCTAGTACAGCTTAAATACCACAATTCATTTTTATACAATTTTTTGAACTTTTTGTTGTCCAACAGCTCAACAAGCTGAATACTGTGTTATGTTAGTGGCCATAATGCGAAGAGGTGAAGAATTCTTTCAAGCGCACTGTACTGAATGTTGATCACTACTTAATGACCCCAAACACGATTGACAAGCCCTAATCTTCACTAATAGTTTGACACTTATTGACCCCCACAAGACTTCTTTTTAAAACAAATATTCTGAGGAGACTATTAAGGACTGTAGTTTTGTGTTTTGCTACATAAGAATAGACCACATTAATTACGTGTCATTAAGAAAGAGTGACTAGTCTTGTGGTCTTATCGCCTGAAAAGGGCCCATACTGAGCATATCAATTAGAGCCCAACAATTTTTGGCGCCGATACTGATATCGGGGAGTAAAAAATTCCAATATTGATATTTCGGCCGATATACACAGATTGTTTGCAGTAATTCCTTTAATATGATTATCAAACACTTGTGAATGTGCACCGAAACAGTAAACTTCACTGGGAATTAAATAGCTATGTATTACCCCAAGTATCTTTTTCTGTATTATAATCTTTTCATGTTTTTCACATATCTGACAACATATATGCAGATAATGATATATCTGCGATAGGCCAATATCGTCCGATAGTATTTGCTAACCGTATATTGGTCAGACTTTTATATTAAGCATATTAAGATTGAAAGTCTTTTAAACCAGCTTCCCTTTTATCAATAAGCAGTAATTAGGAGGTTATTGAGGGAAAACTCTTAGTTAATGGTAGTTGTATTTGTTGATTATGGTCATGCAGAATAAGGTGTCAATAGGTGCTTTATAGTGACTTATATGCTTCTAATATGCATGCTAATAAGCAACTAGTTAATGGTGAATATGTGTACCCGAGTATAAAGTGTTCTGATTTTGAATTTAGCCATTGAGTGTGGATGTTTCTCTCTCTCTCTGTTTCTGCCTCCCTTACTGTCTCTCTCCATGGGAGACAGCACCTCTATGCCGCCGCTGGCCTTTCTGTGGCAGCCGTTGGCACCGCTGGGCTGTCACATCACACCCTCTCCCCTCTGCTGCCTGTCTTCTCCCCCCTCTCACTCTCTCTCCCTCTCCTTGTCTTCCGCATTCCCTCTTCCACTCTCCATGTGTCTTGTCAGTTGTGTTTGGCAATGGTGTCATTATTGGGCAGCCCGAATCACACTTCCTCCTATGAGCTGTCTGTCTGCTCTCCCACTGTCTCTCGCTCTCCTCTCCTCTCTCCCTTTCAATCCTCCTGCTAGTGAGTTGCCCATGGCGGTTGTATGTCACCTTTATACCCAAGACACGCTGTCCCTCACAGACGTTACCCACAATACCTTGCATTGCTGCCACTTAATCTCCATCCCCTGCAGCTTATCCTCATCACCAAGCAGAATGACTTAAGTGATAAGAGTACCACATGGTACAGCACAGAAATGTAAGTCAAGAAGAGGATGAAGATCAGAATTGAGAAAGAGACTGTGACAAGCCATGTGCCTAACACAAACTGATTCTTTGTATAGGCCTTAGTAAGTGATAATTTCAGACATTTAACGTGTCCTCCCCCCCCCGATTTATTTTGGCCAATATTAGATGAGGTGCTTTTATGACTTGACATTAATATGAGAGGTTTGTGATGGATACATGTTAAAAAACAGTCACTATTTAATGATTTTTTCTTCTTTTTTTTTAAATAATGGAGACCCCAAATAAGAATCAAACATGTATCCTTGGCAGCATTTGTCCCATGCTTTACCTGAGAAAAACAAGATACTCAGGACCTGTTCTTCTGAAAGGTCCAGTAGGCAACCCTGTATCTTTAGACTCTACCATCATATTTAACAAACATATTGACAATCAAGTTTAGATCCTTAAAAGCAGTAGTCTATATAACCATCTCCCCCCAGTTTTGTTCAGACACTGACCCCTGCGTCATTCAGGGTCATTCCTCTGTGACTTCCCCCTATGTCTGTGTGTGTGTGTGTGTGTGTGTGTCTGGGCCTTGTGTTTCAGCTGGGAGCTCCTGATTGTGTGACACCCGAGTGCGGCAGATGAGACGGCCTGTCAGTCAGCTTTGGCCTGGCTGCCCTTTGAAGGCCAGGCCAGGGGGCGAAGAGGTGCCGCAAATGGCCTGTGAAGTTTACATACACTGCCCACTGCTAAACAGATTAGCTCTAATGAAGTGTCTAATGCCGGGGCCGCTGGCTGACATAATCCTGCCTGGCAGCCCGGCCCCTTGGCTGCCAAAAAAGCCGCCCTCCCTCCAGCCCTCTCTTCCGCCCTCGCACGGCCTCTGCTGCCACCCAGGGCGACTCCACATGGGGAGGTGCCCACTGTTAATCATGCCGGACAGTGTGCGATCTGACATGCAAATGTAGGTCATTGCATATGTAAATGTGTGATTACGGGGCTGGCATGCCAGGACACATTAGCAAGACTGTGCTCTCAGCAGGCGGTTGTCACAGCGCTTTAGAGGCTCATGCTAACATTTGTCAAGCTACCACGCAGCGAATGAAAGCAATGCCCTCTTGTCCTCTCTCTCCCTTTCTCTCTCTCCATCCCTGTCTCTCTCTCACTATATATATATATATATATATATATATATATATATATATATATATATATATATATATATATATATATATATATATATATATAGGTAGTTTGCACACACCTCGAATTGTCCATCCTACATCCTTGCACAAATGCGTCTGTCACCATTATGACAATTCACTGCTCAATATGGCCACACTTTCAATGTGACACACCTTGTAGATATTTTTATGCAAGTTTGTGGAACTATTGTGAAAGCATTCAGTGGTAGCTATTAGCAAGAAGCTGGAACAGTTTTTTTGTGTTTTTTTTTTTTGTGTGTTTTTTTCAGAGCTGTGGTAATGTTGAACAATGGGTAGTGGAGCCGTGTGTCATGCTCTCTGTCAGAGTGACTCTCAGACAGCTCGGGATGATGGTAGTGTCACGCTGAAAAATGCACACACCTCAGTGGTGTTAAGTGTTAATTGGACAGGGCATCTAATTGGCTCACGCCTCCTCCTTTGGCTGTCAACTTTAAACTTTAAAGACAATGAACCCACCCCCTCCCCCGTACTAGCTGTGTTTTTTGCTCTCTTCTCCGACAGCAAGTTGACACATGCACCGCTGTAGAGCCTACATAGACCCACCTCCTCCAGAAGTAAATTAACTTAGATGCTGTTGTGCTTAACTCAAAGTACATAAGCCTCGTTATATTTATCTTTTAATAAAAATCTGAAATTTTATGCCCTCAATGTTGTGGCAATTTTTCCGCCAAAAAACAACTGAAAAGCAAATACACTACATAGCACAGCATGAAAGTCCATTAATGTGGAGATTTTACCCAAAACTTAGAGCTGGCTTTAAACATACAAACCTGCTTGAGTCTCTAATGTTTGTAGGTATGCATTTCTACTTGCACACACTTGTATTGGATCCAGTGGTTCCAACAGTTAAATCATAGGCATTTGCTGCTTTCTCTGTTTTATATCTATATAAATTTGAATGTTTTTGGGTTTACAGATGTTGACTGGACCAAACAAGCAAATTTGAAGATGTTGCCATGGGATCTTTGAAGTTGTGATGGGCAGTTTCACAATTTTTTGACAAAGGTTTAGTTGATTAGTTAAAAATGTAATTATCAGATTGGTCAGTAGTAAAAAATAATCCTTGGCTGCAGCCCTACTAGCCACACAGCCAGTTTCCTTTTTCCTTACTTTGGTGTGATTTATCTCATCGTTTTCCTTTGTAGGGACTAGGCAGTTGAAGGAATCTTGTATAGCCTCCAGTCTGTGTTCGTGGTAACTCAGTCAAATGGCAAAACACAAGTGAAGCAGTGTGACTGAGTTACCATGAGTGTGATGACACTACCGTCTTGTGTGTGGTAGTGCTTCGGAGATTCTTTTTGACCTTCTCCCCCTCTTCGTCCTCCTTCCCTGTGTCCTGAGTCGCTTGCCCCTAAGCTGCTCCCACCGCCTCATTGGCAGAAGCGCTGGTGACATGTGGCATTCTGATATCTGTCACCTTCTGTTTGCTCCTGCCAACGCCTTCTACGAGTTTACCAAAAGGCTGGAAAGGTCAACTAGCCTGCTCTGTGCTTTTTTTCACACATCACATCCAAGGGGCTCATTCTGGTTTTTTTTTGAGTGTTTTTTTTTTTTTTTAATTGTGGAAGGTGAGTGTCTCAGCCTGCACACCCAATCATGTGGCGAGGAGAGGTGAGGAGTCCTTTAGTCTGTGGCTCAGTGCCAGACTGTCAGTGATATAACTTGGCAGACAAAGGAAGGAAGAGGACTCTGGATTCTTGTGAACTTAAAAACAAGTCAGATGGAAGGATAATATTTCTGCATTTATGTAATAGGATATTACCCATCCCTGTTGGGAAATACTTTTTTCATCTCCAATTCAGGGAGGTCAGAGTGCTGTTTTGTAGCTAGCACAGCACTCTGCTGACAAGAGTGGTCCATTTGCCTGCTGAGAGGATAACTTTAAGGTAACTTTAATTAGCTACACAGAAATATTATCAATCTATATCTATCTCATATTAGATAAAAATCATGGTGCTGTCCTGCTGCCTGTAAAAAATTAATCCGGTACCATGTTGACTAGCTACTTGTGAGTTTGAACAGATTAGGAAAACATTTGCAATCCCAAACCTCTAAGTGTGCTTCATGTAGCTATGTAAATATCAGAAAATAAGGACTTACCTCCATCTATAGGCTTTAGTGAGGTGACGCGGTGCTGCAGTTTAGCGTGTGCACATTCCTCAAGACCTCTCACAGCGTGGCACATCAGCCTAATGCCAGTCAAATCATCAGCAGCCTAGAGCAGCCTCTGAGCAAAACAAACTACAGAAGCTGGGCCTCACCGCTGTTTCACCCACATCCTTCAGTACTTATCCTTTCCTCTTTCAGTAATGTGGAGACTTCAACGGTAAATACATGATAACTGCAAAATGTCTATAAATCACCCCCCCCTTTTTAAAAATGTGTATGTGCATATGCTGTTTGATCAAGCACATGTGTGTGCACACAAACGTTAATGGAGTTGTTTTGTTTCTCTCTTTCAGAAACCTTTGCAGCCAGATATGGGCCATAACTCGCTGGCAAACTTCCAGATTGAGAAGAAGATTGGACGTGGCCAGTTCAGTGAGGTGTACCGGGCGAGGTACCTCTTAGACAACACATCAGTGGCCCTGAAGAAAGTCCAGGTAAGACAGAAATATCACATTTAATAGCCAATGGTTTCAGCTGATGTCTATAACAGCCGTTTTCCCATCTAGCTTTATGCTGTTTTTTTGTTGTCCTCATGAAGGGTTCACCTCAGACAGGTTGTCAGTCTGTCAAAAGGTCAATACAGACAGCCAAATATACTTGCACTTACGTGCAATTTAACACTGGGAATTCACCTCATTCTACTTTAGTGAAGGTCAGGCATCCACACACTAGTATTCCTATACAAGCACAACTTGTAAGCTTGAGAAAGTATGGTAAATCTGACATAACTTTCATGTCAATTTACTAGAAAATGCAAGAAAAGAGTCAGACAGACTTAGATTTGACAGATTCCTGTTGTTTTCTGTCTTTTAAATGAAACAATTGCTCAACACACTCTGACAGTGTGGAACCATGTCCACATTCAAATACTAAACATGCATGTGAAACATAAATGTTTTTAATGCAACATGACTGTGTAGGCTTAACTAGCTTCACGGTATGACTCAGTTCCCTGGTGAATGTGCACACACATATTCTACGTACACATACATACAGTATTCACTGACTTACACACACACACACACACACACACACACACACACACACACACACACACACACACACACACACACACACACACACACATACACCTCCAGGAGGATATGATGCCCTGGTTGGGCATGTATACACACACCTTACACAAGAATATGTGCATGTTACTGAGATGTGAAACACCTGTAGTCACTCCAACGCCACCCTCTAGATAACAGCAACCATGTTTTCTGTTTAGTGGTTTTTCTTATTTTCTCTACATCTCTCCATCTTACTATTCCTTGAATATGTCATAACACCCATCTCTGTCCTCTCTCCCTCTCCCTCTCTCTGTCTCTCTCTCTCTCTCTCTCTCTTCTCTCTCTCCCCTTTTGATCTCTTGATAGATATTCGACTTGATGGATGCCAAAGCTCGGCAAGATTGCATCAAAGAGATAGATCTCCTTAAGGTAAAGAACCAGAGAAGAGGGAGACGGCGTCATGCGCTGTGCTCTGTTCTCTTTAGGTGCCTCAGCTGAGACCTTCCACCACAGGAAAACAATTGATCTGCACCAGACGGCTCGGATTTGTGTGTTGGTGTGTGGGCACATGCTCGTGTGTGCACGATGCGTTCTTGCATGGTTATGAATGCAGTGGGGTGTTTGTGCACACAAGTGAGAATATGAATGAGTATGTGTGTGTGACTGTACAGTACATGTGTGTTAGTGTTTCCTTATGTGTGTGTGTGTGTGTGTGCGCGCGCACAGGGGTGCACCATTGTTACATCCCTCCAGGCTCACATTGACTCTTTTTTTTTAAATGCCAAAACTATTGTTTTTTATCTTTTTGTAGCATTTAGAGCCGGGCAACAGTGGATCAGCATGGAAATTTAGCAGTCTCCCACATGTGTCTCTTGATGTTTTACCTCCTCCCTTCCCTCATTCTTGCTTTACTTTTCTTTTTTTCCCCCAATGAAGTGGTTTCATTTATCAAGCTGCCATAAACATGTGTCAGATGGGTTGCTCTCAAATACTAATGAACAAACTAATGACAGCTTCAATATCTCCCCCTGTCTGCAAGATCCTAGATGTGTGTCAAAGTTGTGTGTGTTTGTGGTTTGATTGTGAGCATTCATGCATTCCTGGTAGTGTTTCCCCTCCATATATGAAGCCCCCTCTGCGCATGTGTATACACTGCAGGCAATTTGTGCACATACGCACGCTCACACGTACACATTGGGGAAAGAAAACAGAACCAATTAGTTTGTTTCAAACATATCAGTGAATCTCCTGGGGCTCTTTGGGCCAATCAAAGACAACAATACTCAGATGCAGGCAAGACCCTGTAGAGAGCTGTAATCTGAGTAGCAGATCATTGACTTGACGGCACAAGACAGCGGGGTTTGCCTGGATTGGTGTTTTTGACCTCCTCAGGGGGGTCAGGGCAGGGTCAAATGTCGCACTCTGACAGGTGAATACATTTCTCATTTCCGCTATGCTTCTCCCACATTTCCTTTATTTCTCTCCCATTTTCTTTTATACCCTTTTTTCTGTATCCTTTCACTTTTGCTTGTTCCTCTCTCTTCTGTCTGTACCTTATTCACCCAGCTGCTATGTAGTTCAGTTAATCTCTTTTCCTTATACTCTCCTTGCTTGTCTTACCCCCCTCAGAGCTTTTTGTTCCCTTCTTTTCATCCTGTAAGCTGATTGCGAGTGAACATGGAAGTTACGTCGGGGCCCTGCGCTGCCCAGCCAGCCCGATAATAAAGGGCTGAGTGTGAGAGAGACAGTCCTTCTGCCTTATCCCCCTCTAGACAGGCCAACAGGAGACACAGCCAAATCAGAATAATGAGAGGCACACTGGCATGGACCGACTGGAATGACACACATACTGGCGCGTGATCACACACACACAAGCGCGCACACGCTCACACACACATTCAGTCATGGCCTTTCAACAGTCTGCCTATTTGTTTGTTTGTCTGTCTGTGTTTGTGTCTGCTCATTCATCTGTATTTTCCTGTTCTGGCATCATGATTTTAACTTGAGAATCTCACTTCTCACTCAGTCCTCTTGTCTAAATCCGAATGTTGGTAGCAGAAATGGCCTGCTCACTGCCAATCTGCTAGTTTCACCATTCTTGAATTCCCACAGCTGTGTATTCTTCTTGCTTGTGGTTACTATCGAGCCTGGATTGCATTCTGAAGACTAATGATATACCCTAATCAGCAGAGAAAAGCTGTAATGATGTCTGCGTGTTGCATCTCTGTGTTATGGCTTCTGTACAAGTGTGTGTGTGTGTGTGTGTGTGTTTGGTGTGTATGTATCTGGGTTCTGCATGTGATTAGATTATACCAGCAGTCTACTGACAAGACAGAGAACTAGCAGCAACCAGCTTCAATTAACCTGATACACACACTGAATTCACTTTAATCTTTTGTCTCTTTAAGAGCAGTGTATTTTTCTTTTTTTGCAAGTTTTTTTAATTTTTTTTATAACATGTTTAGTTTCTCTTCGGATGGACAAACAACTCAGAGTTGCATGTCGCCTCATTTTCTTATTCAGTGAATTGAAAAATATCAATATGCCGTGCAACACAAGGCATTCATTTCAGCTGCTGATGGACAAGCTGCTTTTACTTAATCTTTGTCAGCTGAAGTACACTGTCCAAATCTTTCCTTTTACAACAATTGTTGTTCATATATACCAGCTGCGTTTCTGAGTGTGCAATTCCTTTTATACATACACTGTAACCTAATTTATTATCATGGTTAATTTCCTGTCATCAGATTGCAATAGTCAGTATCTTGTTCTTCTTTGAAACACATCAGCAGCTCACCAAATATATCACATAGTCTTGCATGATTAAGTAATTACACACGCTGGTGTGTAATTACATAATCATGCAAGAGTATGTGATATTTCCCAATGAATGATTGTTGTGTGGCAGTAAGTTCCCATCCGTCATTTATATAAACATCTGCATGTGAACAGATCTCTTTATTTCTATGCATCCTCCGCCTGAGGTTCAACTTGTGGAAGAGGAGTGGGTTGGGGGGGTATAGAGGGGTGCACTTGTCATCACTCTGTGGCTGTGCTACAGTGTGGAGCCGTGCAGAACTGCCACTCTGAGCCAAAAATACATCTGGCATGAGAGGACAAGGGAGGGAGAAAGAAAGATGGAGACATGAGGAGAGGAAAAAGAACGAATGAGGAAGAGGATTGTGGAGGGATGCAGAGATGAGTGGAGAGCATAGTCTTGCAGAGTGTACTGTACTGTGCTCTCCTTTCCCCTCTTCTCGGCATCATCCTGAGCATGAACATTTCTTTAATCACAGCAGAGAAAGCAGAGCGGAGCTGAGTGGAGGACGCGTGTCACGCTGCTCCGTCTGCTCCATCGCATCATCCCCCCCCCGACATTGCCCAGCCACACAGCTCCATGTCTCCAGCTCTCCACGTATCCCCATTGCTCCCTTTTCTTCACCCTTTTCTCTAACTCTTCTCACCTTATCCATCTCCTGCCCTTTTTTTCTTCCCTCACCTTTGTTCTGTTTCCCCACCTCTTCACCTTACCCTGTCTCCATCATTCGTCTTGCTTGTCTGTGTCACTGTGTCATTTGTTTCTTTCCCTTCATTGCGCCTCCTTCCCTCCCTCCCTCCCTCCCTCCCCCCTTTCTCCGCTTGCTCTGGATGGATAGAGACTTTTTGTTTACTACAGGGAATGCTGTTCCTGCCTTATTGACCAACCAACAGGAAGGCATCTCAGGCAGAGATGAGCCTAGGATGCTTGTTTTTCTGACTGCCAGCCATGTCAGCCTGTCAGGCGTGTGTGTGTGTGTGTGTGTGTGTGTGTGTGTGTGTGTGTGTGTGTGTGTGTGTGTGTGTGTGTGTGTGTGTGTGTGTGTGTGTGTGTGTGTGTGTGTGTGTGTGTGTGTGTGTGTGTGCACACGCATGTGCGTGCGTGTGCGTGTTGTGTGTGTGTGTGTGTGTGTGTGTGTGTGTGTGTGTGTGTGTGTGTGTGTGTGTGTGTGTGTGTGTCACACATGGGTTGTTGTCATCACAGACAGAGGGGTTGTTGTGACATGTCACCCAGCTTTGTCACACTGGAGGACAAAACCGTCTCATTAGGTCCACACTTACCCAAATATGGATTCCAAATATGGATTCAAGTGTCTTGTTTTAATTGGTGGTGAAAGTACAGTGGATGGCAAGCTCATGACATGAACTTCTGTTATTTATCAGCTGATAAGGTTGTCTTGATATAAACTGCATAACAAGTTGGCAAGAAGATACTACTGTCTGTAGCTTCTTCTAGGAATTACTTTCACTCTAGGATAAAGTTGTGTGACAATGGAAGCTCTTAATATGACAAGTGTCACCAACATGTTAGTGTTTTTCTTTATAACACCATGACATGCTTTTTTTCCCTTCCCACGTGTTCGCTTTCTTATTTCCAACACCATGACATGCATTTATTTTTCTCCTTCCCACAGCAATTGAACCACCCGAATGTGATAAAGTACCACGCGTCTTTTATTGAGGACAATGAGCTGAACATAGTCCTAGAGCTAGCGGACGCAGGAGACCTCTCACGTATGATCAAGGTAAGGAAGTCTCCACAACAGCGAACACGCCAGTGATCATTCAGAGTGCCCAGACTGCCCGAAGTGCAGCTGTTTTGTTTATGTGGTCATCAAATACTTAAAGGAACACTCAACCACAAGAGCAATAAAGGACATGGACTCAAAACTCAAAAATCAAAATTCAAAATATGAAGTTAAAATCTTGTGTTTTTTATTGCAAGGGAAAATTCTGGTATATTTAATGTTTGATGAGATAATGGCCACTACAACACCATATCACACATTTGATGTCCAAAGGAATGCCAGCATGAAAGCAGCAGACTGCTGACGTGGCCTTTTTATAATTGAAGGAATGGTGGCAGGAGGTCTGCGGTTTGTGGGCGCACAGGATTTTGAATACCTGGACACTGAGTCGATCTGAATCATACATCCCATACTGAAACCAAAAACCAACTAATATAATGTTTCCTGCAACCCCCTTTAATCTCAGCAGTCTGCGTTGACTTCTGCCTGGACTGTGAAAGGGAAGTTGTTAAAAATCAAGCAATGATTAATGGTCATAAAGTCCTAGCATGTGTTGTGTACGTCAGGGGTATTCGAACAAATACTGAGTAACATCTCTGGCTTTAATCTGTCTTTTTTTCCTTTAATATATTTTACGTTTTAAATCTTGAGGTGAGGGAAGATGAAAGCTGTCACTTGTGGTTATATCTTAATGAAGGATTCTGGGAAACTTCAACTGTTTTTTTTTCGTCATGTACATTATTATGCTTTTCCTTAATACTTGACATATGTCATTCAAAAAAAGTCTGCCCAGCTTTTCATGTTGATATCATTTCCGTGGTTCTTCTCTACCAATAAAATCAACATTCAGTCAAAAAAGAGGCAGTAGTAGAGCAGAAAGTGTTGCTTTGACCCACATGCATGTGTCAGGTTGACCGTGTCTTAAACCTTACACAAGGTTTTCTGTGGGGCGAGGTTGTTGAAATTGTTGAAAGAAGGAACAAGGTTGTTCAAAAGTGGTAGCGATTACATCCCAGACTCACCCTGTTATTCGTCTTTGAGTTAGACCAAACCCCCAGTTATTATAAAAACCTGCCAGTATAGCAAATTAGTGGTGTGCATGTAAAAAGCCTGGTCTTCTCCCATGCATAAATGATGCTGCAGCGTTGTATCGGCACAGCTCGACAAGCTGTTTGCAGTCATACTCAGCAGCTCCACATCCGCACAGTTCAACACAGCAAATTAGGAGAGGCGAGGATTAGCGATACAAGAGAGTGAACATGGCAGGCTCAGCACACGCACACACATGCACACACACACACACACACACACACACACACACACACACACACACACACACACACACACACACACACACACACACCAGTGATATATATCCAGTGCACACACATACAGACACTGAATACGTACATATGGTATACTGTATAAGCAAAGAATGTGCAGACACAACCATGAAAACGCGCACAGGCAAATTTTCAGAGATGCACTTTGCAAAGATGTATCACGGCAGCCTGAAGAGGTGAGATAACAAACCACTGAGCGTCACTGCTATCTTAGCTAAGCTACTGAGGATGCTGGGAGCACTCAGACAGTCATCTCCTTATGGCAGCTGACAACATACAGTCTCACACACACAGAGAGTACACGCCTCTCCTCTGCACAGTTTGTCTCCTGCATCGTTCTAAATGATTTGTTTTTCTAATGTAACAGTGGCAGTCCAGAGGTGCGTGCCATGGATTAGCCCCGCCCCCTCTCCTCAGGCCGTAATATGAAGTAAACACATTCGTACAGTGTGCCATATGTAAAACAGAACCCCCTCGATGCATGAATTTAACATTTTTTATTCTTTTTGATTTTTCGTCCTCCACGCTGCTCTCTCCTCCTTTCTCTCTCCCTCCCTCATTCTCTATTACTCTCTCTCTGACCATCTCAGAATTCAAATGAAATCAAATGGTCCTTGATTTGCATGCACTTACAGAATATTGCATGTGCAGTGTTTGCTATTAAAGGCATGGAGAAGAGGGTGGTGGTGGTGTTGGTGGGCGTCTATGTGCTCCCCCATTGACATCAAACAGTCCTCTGATATGGAAATGGGAGGGCAAGGGAAGAATGGCTTCTCACTAAGGCTTTGTTTGGATGTAGGCCAAGGTCTATCCCTCCCTCTCTCCATCTATCTTTCTCTATCCCTCTCTTTCTCTCACAACTTCCTTCATTTTCTGTATCTCTTACCATCAACGACTACCTTTCCTTTACTTTCCTACATTTCTCCACTATTTGCTGTCTCCCCATCCATCTCTCTTTCTGTCAGTCTTGCTCTCTCTCACAATTTTAGTAGGGCTATGGACCAGTTTTTTTAACAGTCCTGTCCTTGCTCCTTCTTTAACCTCTGACCTCACTAGAGTTGACGAGTAATTCTGTTTCTATAGTAGATAAACCTACTCTTCCTAGAGATATATGCAACCCTAATGTATTTCCATAAATATTGTAGCCTCGTTAAGAGAACACAGTGAACAGAGACAGGATGGGTTGGAACAGGCAAAGTAGAAAGTAGTTTCCTCATAGGTGCCCTGCATATCTTACAGAAAACACAACCATACATATTTTCTCCATACAGACACAGCAATACAATGGAAAAAATAATTGGAATACCTTAAAATACAATAATGTTCACCTTCAATACATTTATTGAAGGTAGTAATATTCTTATCTTTGTGAGAATAGCAGTTTTTCCTTCTAATTGTTAAGCAAATTTGAGGTACACTTTTGAATTGTAGCAAAAAAGAAAATGCCAATTACGTACATTTCCATCAACTGGTTTGAAGTGAATAAACTAGGTTAGGAAGAGCTCAGTTTTATGAGAAGTTGAATGTATTGGCTACGTTATGCATGAGTGTAATAAACAGGGTAGAAGAAGGTGAAGATGGAAACAAAATTAGTTTGTCGCCAAGCGCCAGTGCAACCACAAAAACAAAAAGGAGAAGAAACAAAACTTCTCCAAACAGCTTCTTTAAACAGCTCTTTCTTCTTTCGGAGGGGAAACAGCTGATCAGTCATGTGAGTTATACTTTTCATTCAGAAAAGGTGTTTCCATCTCTCATTTAGCACATTAATGCTTTTTCAAAAAAGGCAAAAACCCCCTTAAGATAGTATTACAACTTGAGGGAGTTTTTCTTTTTCTGTTTCCAACCCTGCCTGGAAATGTTCAATAATTTTACTGTTGCTCTTACAATAACTATTTCTAGGCAAGAGTCTATGCTAAATGCTATGAATTGAAATTGTCATGTGCAGGACTCACATCCAAGCTGACTTAAATCCAGGCTATTCTTTCTTGCAAATTAAAATCCTGCTGGTAGCCAGACTTCTTACATCTTCTTAGTCTTTACCCCCTGCTGTCTGACGAGGACTACCTATCCTCACCAGTTGATTGTTCTTTCTGTGGGTCAATAAGACATTATGCCTAAGTTGAAGCCCTGTCGTCATTGTGGTTTTTCTGGATATGGACCACACTCTTGATGATCCAGAACCATGTGCTCAGCCCTGTAAAATAAATAAATAAATAAACTTAGAACAACTGGAACCACTGTGCTACTGAAAGCTGGACTGTACCTAACAAAAGAGCTGTGTGCCAGATGGGAGAGGTTTGGAAGGTACCACAAATTTCTTCTCTCTGTTCCTGAGAATGCATGTGCTTTCCATTGTAGGCCATAGAGAAAATGAGACGGAGCTCGGTTAGGCAAGGGACAGGCTGTAAGGAGAGCAGTCTGGGTTGCATTAACAGTGGAGTCAGAGCAGGGGACTGAGGCTGGGGATGGATGCTGTATAAACACACACAGACATAAAAACTTGGCTACCACCTTAAAATTGTATTCCATGCCACACACAACATTTTCCCACTCCTGTTAAAATATTTTATTTGTTCCCTCTTTCAGGTAGGCAAATGTTGCTTTGATTTTCTGATTTGGTATGTTTGTGTGTGTGCGTGCCTGTGTGTGGATGCTTGCGTTCACTTTACAGCACTTTAAGAAGCAGAGGAGGCTTATCCCAGAGAGAACAGTGTGGAAGTACTTTGTCCAGCTCTGCAGTGCGCTTGAACATATGCACTCCCGAAGAGTCATGCACAGAGGTAGTGTTGATGCACACACACATACTGAACACAAACACACACCCACATACATATTTGGCTAATTTCATCATTATAAGATGATCTATAGAATTTCCTCAATCTTGCTTTTGTTCATTTATTTCAGTATGGTGTGAAATAAACTCGCAGAGACTTTAAATGGCATTGGAAAAGCTGAACCCCAGTTCAGTCACCGACCCTGGACATAGTCAGGGAGACATTATTAAATGATAGTTATTTCTTTCATGATGCCAGAGAACTGCAAAGAGGTGTAACGTTTCTGAAACTGAGGCCGGAACTGCAACACAACTCCACCGTCTTGAGACGCAGTGTCATTTTCCAAAAAAACAAGCTGCCAACACTGCAGGTGCAGACTGTTGAGCTCTCATTATCTTAGTAATGTAACAACACTTCCTGCAAATACGGACCAAAGCCATAATTAATGCTATAGGACTGTCTATCTCTGCAGATACTCACTCTGAAGAATACAGGATTCAAGCAGTAGGGTCAAAGGACTCAGCTCAGCTTCAATGTGCCTTCACTTGTGGATGTTAGTCCGTCCATGCTGCTGTATTTAAACGAGTACAAACTGCAGTTATTCAGGAATTATCAACAGGTCAGACTTACCATGTAGCCTCACTGACATTTGTTAATTATTTTTCCTTATTGATAATATAATTTGAATGCCTTAACTGTTAGAGTAAGAATTAAGGACAATGAATTGTTTACATTTGTTTTTAAATAAATGACTCAAATGCTATTTCCTATATGTTTTGTTTTCCCTGCTGCACAGATAATGTACAGAACCATGAGCCTAAGACCGACTGAACTATGAATTTTGTGTACCACTACACCCCAGGATGTCAGAATAGAGTAATCCTTTATATAAAATGACACATGAAAATTATGCATGAGATTATGAGATGTGCTCCTGAATGTACCAAAACAGGGAAACTTGATGCAGTCTGAGCTTGCAGCTGGATTACCAAAGATTTGAAAGATTTAGACAAAAATTGAAGCTGTTGAGTTGTTATGGATTATCTGTCTCCGACAAGTTTCAAGTGTCTGCAAGTAAATTTTTAGTAGCATACTAAATAGAAATGGAACCAATGGATGGGATATAATAATCTTCTTTCTGTATGCTGCTGTTTCACTCTTCCTAGTGAACAAAATAAAACTGAAATACTTACAGTAAGTCCCTAAAAATCAAAATGGAATGTAAAGTCACTGAATTTTTTCAGTGTGAACGACCTTGTTGCATAAGACAGACGGCTGAAGTGTAGGTGTTAAACAACACATAGACCAGAGAACACAGTGTTTATGGGCACACATGCTTTCAGTAGGGCCCAGTCAAATCAAGTCCTGCATTCATGTGCTTAGGCTATAACACACACACACACATACACCCACACTCAGCTACAGGTGGTGTACTTCCGTTGGACTGACTCTGATTAGGGCACAGGGACACTAATGAACCCTGAGCTCTGGGCTTTAATGACCACTTAACAGAGACCGCCTATTCAAAAGCCGCTTACAATTATATTGAAGCAGTAAATTTCAAAGGCTGATGCGTGTCACATTAACATTACTTTAGAAAAAGCAACAGAAACCGTTTGCTAACACCCACATTGAATGAAATTAATGTTGTCAATAGAGTTGTGTTTTCAGAGAAAAGACCAAATACCAAACTTTTCCAAATCAATCTCCATCACAGTGGACATACACCTTTTGTTTTGATTTTTGATATCTCTATACCATAGGCCTTGTGGCCCCTCAAATTGTCTTTTAATACTGTAAGAGTTAGAATTTATACAGTCCTTTGATTTTTGTAATATAAGATCATTTTTGATTTCCTATTGTTAGTCCCATCACAGGGGGCAGCAAAAAAGAGGAAAGCGTCAATAAAAAAAAAAGTAAATTTAAAAGGCAAGATATAAACAAGAGGTAGCAGGAGAACAATATATACAATACTAACAAAAAACAAACTCATCAGTAGAATTTTTTACCATTGTACATAGGTATGCAACCATTCATTATATTTTCTCTCCTCTCCTCTCCTCTCCTCTCCTCTCCTCTCCTCTCCTCTCCTCTCCTCTCCTCTCCTCTCCTCTCCTCTCCTCTCCTCTCCTCTCCTCTCCTCTCCTCTCCTCTCCTCTCCTCTCCTCTCCTCTCCTCTCCTCTCCTCTCCTCTCCTCTCCAGATATCAAGCCAGCCAATGTATTCATCACAGCTACAGGAGTAGTGAAACTAGGAGACTTGGGACTGGGACGATTCTTCAGCTCCAAAACAACCGCAGCTCACTCACTAGGTAATTAACAACAGTCCATATGTATGTGGATATACACACTTTAACCACACACTTGTCACATATGAACACACAAATGCACACAGACTCGGACACTAAGACACCGTGGCCCCCAGTAATCACCCAGTGTTGGATGTGTTTCATTAGGCTTGGTGAGCCCAGAGCCATGTGTCATGTAGTCATGCTGCCTGGCCATGGCTGTGCCCAGCCCCTTCATAGGCCACTTAGCCACTTCCTGTTGCCTTGACCTTTTAAACCTAACACAGATGAAGACTGGGCAGAGGCCTTCGACACACAGCTCTGATTGTGGCTGTGTGCCATAAAACAAGCCAGCCAACTTTACAATCAGGGTTATTGTTGGCATTGAGGGGTGTGTTTGTCACCTGTAGGAAACAAAATCATATAACATTATTTTTTTGTTCAAAGAGTGAGAATTGTGGCCCAGAATTGCAGTAATTAAGATGTGTCCGTTTGGCTTAGTTTAAGACGAAGTGTGCTAAACCTGAGACTGTACAATCTGAAAAACAGAACAGGTACCACATGTTTCAATGCATTCTTGAAAGCAAAAGGTTTTTAATGACTTTGGGTCTTACGGCCTTGACTCCTTAAGATTTACAGTACCAGGTACTGTAAATCTTAAGGAGTCAAGGCCGTAACTTTAAGAAGAGAGTGCAACAACATTAAAGTGATTATTGATTTCCACAGTATTGGCATTTGTACCACTTCAAGCTTTGTCCTGAGTTACATACACACAGAAAGCATTTTTATACTGGACAGCAACCCGCCAATTTGGCTGTCCTTTTTGCGACTAGGTCCGCGAATTTAGACAGACCGTGGTATATTGGGGGTCTGTTTTGGTCTGCCAATATGACGCCTGGGAGGGTACACTTTTTGCCGCCTCCATTGCTATGTAAATCCAAGTCGTCGATGTCCTGGCAATTGCGTGACATGGGCGGAGGTGTCGATGACGTACACTGTTGTCCGACCCATAGCCGGGAGTTTTAAAAGCAGGAAACAGCAGATCACAGCAGTCAGTTCATCACTTCATCCGCGGACGTCAAGATGAGCAACTGGAAAGCCGCTGAGATCCGGGAGATGCTAACCATCACAGCCGAGAGACTCGTCAATAACCAGATCACTCGTCACTGTTCACGCCCAACTTCGTGCTTCACGTCACGTCACATGTTTACGCCTACCCTAGTGGCGGCTTTTTTGAAAAGGAGGAATATTACACCTCCGTTTCACATAGACAAGACGGCAGATTGCAGCCTTTAACTGGCTGCAAATGTGGCGCATTTTCCAACTAAAAGGGGCAAGAGACTCATATACACCAGTCTACTTAAGTTCAAAGGTGTCCTAGTGTTTAAAACGCAAGCGTACCTATTAACAATTTGTTAACAGCATGTTCCTGCCAGCCTTCATCACTTTGCCCTATTGTTAAAGTCTCTGCACCTTTTTGTTTTGCGTAGCATCACAATGTATAATGCTGCAGAGTCAAGAAAGATGCAGGGCGTCATGGATATAATGGTATGAACTAAAAATGTTAGAAATCAATCCATAAAAACTAGCGATGTGCACAACTAGTCGACTGCTGGATTAAACGATTTTCTCTAGTCTGGCATAAAATTGGCATAATATGTGATGAAATTTAATGTCTTCCTCATCAAATGTTGCTTTATAAAAAAAACTAACATCGGTTACTAATGTTAACAACGCTGGTTAACTGATATTTCTAAGATGTTACACAGCAACCCGCCACTAGGGAGCCACCAGCTTTTAAAATACGATTTTGGTTATTGGAGAATGTAATAAATGGTTTCAGATAGATCTTATAATATACACAATAATATTTATAGAAATATTGCTTTCTGAATGTTTTCTTATAAAATCTTAAAACACCAACAAGTCCTGAGAAATGAGAGGTTGTCCCCTATAAAGGCATCAGTGAAAAATGCATTTTCTATATTTATGACTTCTCTTAAGTCCTAAAAAATGTTTTTATTGACAGTAGAATTGTCAGGAAATTGTTTGATACTTGTGTTTTCGTTAAAAAATATAGCGTTAGAATTATTTTCTTATTTTCACTAGTAATGTACTTAATAGAGATAAACTGATCATCTGCCCATCCTGATCTGATATTTGAATGAATTTAGAAATATACTTTGGCTCTGATGCAGCTGCCTCTCTCTGACCATAGTCATCACTCGGTGGTTTCACTCAATTTCCTACCCACAATACTATCTGATAGGTTACATGTCATGACTAATAGCCTATCAACACTGAATAATCTGAATCTGAAAGTCACCTGTAACTAAAGTTAACAAATGAATGCAGTGGAGTAAAATTACTACAATTAATACACCTTTTCCCTCCAAAATGTAGTGTGTAATGTGGAAATATAAAGTAACTGAAAATGGAAATACTCATCTAAAGTACAAGTACCTCATAATTGTGTTGAAGTACACTACTTGAGTAAATTCTTACATTCCCTACAGATTGTTTTAAATTATGGCACAAAGTTTTTAATTTTTACAGCAAATAAATATGTGTTCTGTAATAGTTGAAAAACAAAACCAAAAATAAGTCGATCTTGGTACTTAAGCAGCTGAATGTCTCATATTACACAGTGAAATGTGGCTCAGATCATTGTAGAGAAGATGGCCACACTGGTTTAGTCCCCTCTGCAATTTCAGCAGCTTCACGTTGGAAAATGTAGAAAAAATAAATTCCATAGACAAATATAAACGCTGTCATTCGCACTGTCACACTTCCCTATGTCAAACTGTTATTACCACAAACAGCGTGCTATTCTCAGCCCCTGTACAGCAGCAGCCCAGCCTTTGAGAAAGTGTGAATCACATGATCAACTCAATAGAAGCCCTATCAACTAAGCAGCTTGCAGTGCCAGCAGAGGCGGGTGAAAGAGTCTGTGATTGCTCATTAAACGTTGAGTCCACAGCACCCTCTTTAGGCTGATGGAGGATAGGCAGCTCTACAACCAGAGGGGTCAACTGGAATACCCTCATTAATCTGAAGCATCAAGACTGCTTTTGTCAATCTCCAAAAAAATGCCACAAATCAGTGTCACATTTCTGGAAAGTATGCATTTTATATGAACTTGTGTCGATGGTACTTTGTATCTTTTAAGATTTTACCTATGAGGATGTCTATAGAGTGTATTCAGTAGATAATCTTGTGCTGCAGAAGCAAATGACGTCCATAGGTTTGCATGACCTGTTGACACAAGGGACTCAGAGTGCATCATGCGTCCACCCAGTGTCCCAGACTTTCCCCTTGTCATTTCTTGTGGTTTGTTTCAAATAGCAGATTTGCTCTCTGTCTTTCTCGGTCACATATCCTTCTCTCCTGCTGCTGTTTCTCTGACTTGTCCTTCTCCTTCTCCTTCCCTCTCTCTCCCCCTCTGGTGCCGAGTGAAAGAGTAAAGAGAGCGAGAGAGAGGAGAAAGCAAGCTGTCAGAAAAAGAAAGGAGCATAAGATATAGAAGAACGGGTGACAATGAAACAGAAAAAGAAAGGTAGAATGTGCAGGGTGTGAGAGAAGAGAATGTGACAGAGTGACACAGAAAAAGGAGGAGAAAAAAGAAAGCGGAGAGAAAGAAAAAAGTTAGAAGGAGCAGGAGAAAGGAAGAGGAGATAATATGACAGCGTGACAGTGAAAATGAAAGGGGGAAAAAGAAAGCAAGAGTGAGAAAGAGGGATGGAAAGAAAGTGAGGAAGAGGTATGTGTGTCTGTGTGTCTGTGTGTCTGTGTGTCTGTGTGTGTGTGTGTGTGTGTGTGTGTGCAATCGCGTGCCAGCGTGGATCTGTAATGAGCCCAGCCACCCAGCTGAACAGAAGAGCTGGGTGGTGGAGATGAGATGGAGGTCCAGGCATACAGCCTGTCAGCTCCCAGGCTTTCAACTCAGCAGCTCAGCAGCCTGCAGTCTCTCTCTCTCTCTCTCTCTCTCTCTCTCTCTCTCTCTCTCTCTCTCTCTCTCTCTCTCTCTCTCTCTCTCTCTCTCTCACACTCACACACACACACACACACACACACAATTTTTTGTCTCTTACACACTCTTTCACAAACTGAGAGACACTCAGACTCTTTGTCTTCTATGTAGATGTACAGTCTGTATGTACAGGGAAGTGTGTGCACATCCATATGGGCTGTGCGCACACACACACACACACACATTCAGAGTCAGATAGTCATGCACATTCACATGGATTTCCACCATGCAGGCACATGAACAGACTCGCACTTGGTGACACATATGCATCCACACTCCAGGACAGCAGATTGACAAAAACACAGATACCACACTACTTTTTTCCGTGCTGATCATGGGGACGCAGGGTTATGACCAGAGCTGGATTTAAGAGAAAAAGAGCAAGCGAACGGTAGTAACTGGAAGGTTGATGCAGTCATTAGAGGAATAAGAGACTAGCCAATTGGCAGTAGTGAGTAGTATAATATACCTGCAATTAACACCTGTAATGAGGGAGGTGTTAACGATGAGTAGGGGGGAAAGGAAGGAAAAGGAAAGAGAGGAGGGAAACCAAGAAACAGGCTGATGTTGGAAATAATTATGACGATTCAACAGGTATATAAATACTTGGTCATCTTATAAAGGCAAGCAAGCGAGTCATGAAACAGAGAGGGGTAGGCAGGGAGCCAAATGGGGGGCGAGGGCTCAGCAGGACATATAGAAAACCATGAAAACATAATGGGAATATAAGGGGATCCAGAGAATGCTTTCTGACTATGAGATAAAGCCTGCTCTGGTTGTGCTGCTGCCTACATCCAAACATTTAATTTGTTACTAGTCCCCATGAAATGCTTCACTGTTTAAATGGTCCTGTAAGAGCATTAGGTTTGAATTAAAAGATACATTACAACAAGTATGCAATCAAATCAATAACTGTATTTAAATAACCCCAATAATGGTTAATTTAACTGTTCATTCGGCAGGGGGTTAGAAGTGTGGAGTTCTTTATACTGGATGGCATCTCACCTCCTATACAACAACAATTACCCTGTTTCGCAGAGAATACAGTGTTGTCACAGCCATTCACAATAATGGAAATCAATCCCAACATGACTTTCAATTTATTTGCATGAATAAGTAATGTGGCCTTAATTTAGCATGCTGAAGAAGCCTGAGCCCAGCGCTGCTGCCTTTTTTTAATGCAACTATTAGCATAAGAGAGGCTGATTCTTTTTAATCAACTAATAATGAATGTTAGGGGAGCTTGTTCAGACCGCACCAAGAGACCTCACAGCTCACACACACACACACACACACACCCAGGCACACACGCGCACACACAAACCACAATACCAACCTGATGACCAATTAAAGCAATCCCCAGTCCCCTGTTTATTCTTCCACTTGCTCTCTCTTGCTTCTTCTCTGCCTATGCAGATGCTGATTATTTCTGGAATGACAGGTAACACTTCATTATTCAAAACCGCACATTTAAGATAAAAGTGTGTTTCCTCAACCCAATTAGATCTGCACCAAAATTAAAAGTGCTAGCTTTTCATTTCTGTTCCCATAGACTTCAAATGTTATTCCTCCCTGTGTAATAGTTTTATTAATTGCTATTACATTAGTTGAGTTTCCTCCAACCTGTTAATGTGCAGTATGGCTCTTGAGAGTTTGTGTGCGTGCGTGCGCACACACGTGTGTGTGTGTGTGTCTGTGCACTTGTGAGTCGTGGTGAGTGTGCAGTTATGGCTTTTTCCTACCATTTTCCTGCAAGCTGACTTTTCTCCCGAGTTTTTTTTCACTTGAGAGCTGTTCTCACCTACCCAGCTCACTCAACGGCTACCAGTTACCCTCTATAAAAAATCGTCCACTATCTACTTGTTTCCTAGTGCACATTTCTATTGTGGGCTAAATTCTCCAAGATTTTCTTTCTGTAAAGCAATTATAAATAAAAAAAAAAACCATGAAATTATATAGAAGTCAGCTTTAACATTTGCATCTGTTCCCTCTTGTTAAAGGCTTTTGTCTGAAGCAAGGTACAAACGAGGTACAACCGCTTTTCTGATACTCAATTTTTAAGGGCAGATGCCGTTACTGATATGAGGAAGTAAAAAATATCAATCTGATATCAATACATCGGCTTATATACACACATTTTTTTAAAATCATCCCTCACATGTGATTATCAAACACTTGTGACAAAGATATGTAACGGAGAGGATGTTTTAGAGTTTAGCAATACATTTTATTGTGGGAAATGACATCAGTGCACTGAAACAGTAAACTCACTGGGATTTTAATAATTCTAAATGATCCTGAGCATCTTTTTCTGCATTATTATCTTTTTTAAGAAAATAGAGTTCCTTATATGAAATATAAGGAACTCAATTAGTGATCTAAGTTAGCTTATTTTAACATATACAACACAAACTCTATCATGTGCCTTCACTCATTGTCATGTGCAGTTGTGAACCAACTTGACAGAGCCTGTGTAGCTGTCATCTTCGTATTGCAGTAAGCCCCCATTCAGATTTTTGCTTTTGCTTGAGAGGATGTGGAATGAGCAGAGTCTGAGAGCTGCTCAGCACCGGTTTAAAGGCTGGTAAAATTTCCATCCTTTAACCATATGCGATTAATATCAAACCTCTGCTGGATGTGCTTGATAGACTTTTACATGGGAAATCACAGCAAACAGAAAGCAAATGAAAAAAGCAGCCAGTCGGATTCAACTAAGAGAGCAGCAAATATCCACGTTTTCCAGCAGTGTGTTATGGATGTGATGTTGAGCTGCGGTTCCTCTTTGTGTCCAGTTGGGTGAAGGTCTGATTCTCTGGAGCTCTGCCAGTCGCCATGGCAGTTGGGGATTCTTGAGTTTCCAAACCAGAACCAGAAACTGGCCAAGTTTTAAGGCTCCACTGCTGCTCCCTGGGCGCATTCTCCGACTACTGTTTCAGATCATTACCGAGCCCCGCTAATCAAAACTGATTTATGTATATTTTGTGTGTGCGAGTATGTCTGCTGTACACATGTATGCAACTTTGTGGTACTTGCACAATTGCATGCACTGTATTGGTGTGTATGATGATATCTTGATTACTTGAGCTTACTTTGGCAATGTGCTTTAAAGTCTCCCTCTAGTTAGATTTTTATTTTTATTAAACTCTTAATATAAAAAATACCCCAACCTCTAAATGTGTCACTGTTTGAGATTACACCTCAATCCCTCACCTACCTATGTTGATGAACTGGAGGACGCATGGGGTTTGCAATGCAAAATGTTAAAGCTCACTCTTTCTTTGTCCTGTTCTCATTTTTCTACCTCTGTCTGTCTCCTTCTGTCCTGTTCTCTTGCTCCCTCCCCCCCCCCCCCTCTCGCTCTCTCTCCCTCTGTGTTCCAGTGGGTACTCCTTACTACATGTCACCGGAGAGGATACATGAAAACGGATACAACTTCAAATCTGACATCTGGTCGCTAGGATGCCTGCTCTACGAGGTAAACTATGGGAATCTGCACACTCACTGTCACCTTGCAGTCGACTGTAGGAGTGATGTGAGAACACATCGGCTCAGTCACACACATAAACAAACAAACCATCCTCAATCCTGCATTTAATAAAGTACTGTGAATATATACAAAAAAACACCAGCTGCACTCTCATACATGGTTATACTGTATTAACATTTGCCATCACTACATGTCATAATGTGCAAAATATACACACTTTTATACTAATAATATATTCAAATGTTATGTTCGTTTATTTACCTCCTGGTGCCGTATTTTTTCACTGTGGCCTGGCTGAGCTGAGACCTGAAGAATCTCTGAGTTTAAGTTCTTTAGCCTGGGAACCTGCTGAATGTTGAAAAGCCAGGGAGTGAAGGGAACTGACATGGCCATGTGTTTTAGATAAGGCCGCCCAGTGACACTGACTAGTTTGATTAGTCAGGAGCAACACACGGCAGGGCTCTGCTGTAGACCACACTGAGTGGAAACAAGCCCGGGAGGAGGGAACAAAGAGAAAGGAGTGAGGAGCAGAACAATGATAGACATGGATGATAGCAGTCAATCTGATGTTTCACCTTGCCAACCTTCGCTCGCTCGTGCGCGCGCACACACACACACACACACACACACACACACACACACACACACACACACACACACACATACACATTTTCAGAGACACACTATCGGCCATGGAAACACCCACATTTTCCTCCCCTCCTCTCTCCTAACTCCCCTGAGTTGCTGATCACTTGGGCTGCATTTCAACGCACCAGTGACTACACCTTCTCTACTGCGCCTCAGGCATAGAGGTGGAGAATGCGCGAGGAAAGAAGTTTTAGCTCAGCTTGCAGGTCATGGTTGCTCAGAGACCACAGTCCTTCATGCTAATTAGTTCCCCACAATGCACTGCGGCGATGCACGGCTGTGGTTGGCTGAAAGCAGGGGGTGCTGTAGGTCACATTCTGTTTTTGTACTTTTTATATGTGTGGTGTATGTGTTTTTTTTTTTACGTGGAGGATGCTTCTTTTACTGTTAATAAAAAGCAGATTGCTCTAGTTTATATTACTCCTGTTGCATAGTTTCTGAAGGTATCATGATTGCGTAACCACACCAGCATTGCACTGTTTTATTTAATTAAGCTCTTTTTGTGGTGGTTAATTTTGTTAGGGTGAGGTTGGTTTTAGAATTTAGGTTTACTGAAAACTAATTGTGACATCAATTGGCATACAATTTTTTTTTTATATTTCTAAGATTTTTGCAGAGCATTTTTGCCTTTATTTGACTGCGACAGTAGAGATTACAGACAGCAAATACAAGGAATGAGAGAGAGAGATTGGACACGAAACATAACCCACCAGATGTACTCAAGAAGTCCCACAAAAAAAACATCACAGAAACAAAAAAAAATCAACCTTAGGCTTGGTTTATTTGTAGTTGAAGATTATGTCCATTGTGAAACTGGACTTTTGTTGAGGAAGCTGGTTATTTTGAAATTGTCATTGTGCTGCATGTGCTGCATTGATTGTTCCACAGTTTCAGATGGGGCACAGTCCATTGATGTTTTTTGACTTTCACCCTTAGGACACCTGCCAGGGGTCATAGTCAGGACTAAACACTTAGAAAGCAAGATGGAGACCAGAGATAAGGAGAGGGAAGGATGAGGGCTAGAGAGCAAATTTGAAAAAAATGGAGTGAGACTTGTTGCTCCCTGAGGAGGTCAGGAGGCAGGGAATAAAGATGTAAGGTGAAAAAGTCTAGGAATCTATATAGGAACAATATAGGAAGCTAGAGGAGGCAGTAGAAGTCTTCAGAGAGAATAAAAAGACAGAGGAGATAGAAGGTTAGAGAGAGAGAAAGTGCAGGGGGGAAGAAGTGGAAGGGGAAAATAACAAATAGCTAGAGCAGGGTTATAGATTGCTGGAGAGAAGAGAAAGATGGGGGGTGTTCATTCAGAGAGAAAGAACTGTAGGTACAAGAGCTGAGACAGAACTCCAGCCATCAGGTCAAGGTGAGCCATGCAAGGAGCCTGTGGAGATAAAGATTTTACAGCCTTATTGTTACCAGAGCAGCGCTCACCACGCCATGCATATTCTCTTTGAAGAGCAGACCCTTGCTTTCCACTCCTCTTGGTAAGAGGGGCTCCACGGTGCATTCTGTGTCAGGAAACTTACCTCTTTCTCTCTGAAAACTCCACCATTCGTCTTTGCTCTATTCTCCTCCCCTCTGCTATGTTCCCCTCCGTACGCCTCCCCTTTTCCTCACTTAACCTTCAGGCATAAGGAATTCACACAGAAATCCCCGCCCGATCCCTTTGGTACTCATTGATTTCACTCTGAACATACAGTAGGCGCTGAGGATTGTGCAGGTGTATGTTTTGTGTGTGTGTGTGTGTGTGTGTGTGTCCGTGTGTGTGTATGAAACAGCTCCATTTGAGAGAGCCTGCCTTTTTCATTCTTATGCCTGGGGGTTGGGTTAGGGTCCAAAGGGTCCGTCCGTCAATACCTGGTCATTGTATCTGCGTCTATCTTTATCTCCCATTCTCTTTGATCCCTTTCTCCTCCTGTCCGACCTCATTACATCACCTGACCCTGCCCTATGCCCCTCACCCAAACCCCCTACACCGTGGTAAACAGGGATGTTGCAGTCACTGGGTTTGCCTCCCAGGGTGACCAGTGAGATAAAGGGGGGTTTGGTCACACGCCAGTCGATGAGAGTGCAGTCTGCTTAACACGCTCTTCTCCTTCGCTCAGTCAAAACAAGTTCCTAATGACTAGTTTCTAAGCACTGGAATCTGAGTACAATGTAATATATAAGGTTAAAGAGGCTCTATGTAACAATTTTCATGTATCAATCACTTTTTTATTGGCCATATGTGAGCAGATTGTAACGTGACGTGAAAAATTGGACCTTCTCCCTCTCTCTTGGTTTCCTGTAGAGGCCTGTGGATTTGTTTAAGTTGTTTAATGCTGCTGGACTGTGGATTTCTTTATAAAGGATCTGGGTCGGATCTTCTGCGACAGTCCAAAGGATGTGACTTTATGCATTGGAGTGACCTGTCTCAGTGCCTCTCTCTGCTCCGCTAACAGAGAGCAACTGTAGCTAACATTAGTTTAGAAATGGAGTCCGTTAACATTAAGTAACGACTGGCTTCCAGCACATCACAGAAGTTCCACTGAGCCCCTTTAAACATTGTCCGAAAAAATATTGCGTGTATTATAAGAGCCATTCGAAACCACTCTTAAATAACCATAATGTATTTTAAAGGCCCCTGAGAGGCACTTTAACATTATGAACATTGCACATTATTCTACAAAGCATCACATTTTTGTTTCAGCCTGCTACGTAGTAACATTCATGCATATCGCGCACACATACGTCATCCATGATTAGCTATATGCCAAAGTCAAACTGTGATGGCAAGATAGTTAGTAAAATTAAAGGCTTAAAAACACAAATGTGGCTCCAAACTATCAGGAAGAGAATAGTTCGAACAGTTGAAACTGAAGTTGACTACAGTGTACCAAGCACAAGTGCTAGTGGCTACTCGTAGCGCTGCTGAAATGGCCTCAGCACTTTCTAACATTAGCAGCAAACGGTGCAAAACGGTAAGCTTAACACAGTAGGCCTACGTGACTGTATCTGAATGTCAGTCATGATGGTGGTACTTGGAGAGCCTAATATTCGGGGGTGTAACAAGTTTGAGAAACACTGTAGCGAGTATGGAAATATATCTTGGACATCACACAACAGTTAACCATCGTTGTTAACATTAGTTAGGGATGCTCAATTTTTTATAAAGCAAGATTTGACTAGAAACATAATCTATCGGTGCATGTTAATATGAAATTGAAATGTGTGTATCAATAAAATAATAATATGATAACTGACCAGTATATTTGGTGTCGACTAGGTTTAATTGGTTAGTCAACTAATCGTGCACATCAAAACCACCTCACATTTGGCATGATTAGTAACTCTCTCCCTCTTGCTCAGTTCATTCTGTGTAAAAGAGATGCATTTTACGCACACTGTAGGTCTCCAGCTTGTACGGATGTTTTGTGGTTGCTGTGTTTTGTATAAAGCTTAGCAGAGGGGGAGAATATCTTGAAAAGCTTTACTGGAATGTGTCTCCTTCCTGTAGGAGCTTAGCAATCTGTACCTCTGACTGTGCCCATGTCTCATGCCTCCTGCCTCACTTCGCTCCCTCCCCTCTTGTTTTGCTGTTGGTTTTACGAGGCCCAAAAATGCTGGGTTCTCGGCAGCTGGCGTTTGCATGTGATGACTTGGCCCTGTGGCTACCTCTCTATATGTTTTTGAAAATGGGAGTGGGGTTTTTGCAAACAAAGCCTGCTGCCTTTGGATAGCCTTGGTATCTTTCCATTGATTTCATACAATATGTGCAGTTTTTGATGGATTAATACAAATGTTCCTCCTACCAATGTCAGTATCCAGCAAATTTATTTCACCGAATTGTATACTGTATATCATGTTTTTACTTGTCTGTATATTTTTAAATCCATTACAAATGTCTTACACTTTCCTTCCTGCCTTACACAAACTCTGCCTTCAGCTTAAAACATTCAATTCAGTTGTACCTTTAGGAGCCCACTGCACAGCCAGACCACTCTCATATCTGTCCATTTAATATGAAGCTACAGTAAGAAGTCCCTGTACAAGCACAAATGTAGTTTTTACACTTCAGTTTTTTGAAGAATAAACAAATGTGATTATTGGTGAGCTTTAGATTTGTTTGTATGTGGATTTTGTTACTTTTACAGAACCAGGCTAGCAGTGTCCATGCTAAGCTAAGCTACCAAGCTGCTGGCTAAAGCTTTAAATTTAATGGACAGGCAGAGAGTGGTGTTGACCTTCTCATCTAACTCTAAGCAAAAAAGCAAACAAGTTAATACCCCAAAATGTATTCCTTTAAATCCCACTATTCAAATACAAAATCTTAGTTTAGCTGCAGTGAGATGGGGACATAAGAACACTTCCTCTATCAGTTTTCCTCAAAAGTTCAACCCACTGCAACAATCTTTTAACTCATCCATCCATTCTTCATCTTCTTATCTTTCTTCCATCCTTCTTCCCTTTTTAGTGTGTTGAAGTAGAGCAGTGATGACTCCATTGGGTATAGGTATATTTTTAATGACTGTCCCTACACTGTGACTTATTGCCTTGATTAATATATCATCATAAAACCACATGAAGGACCCGTGAGCACATAAAAAAGTCATGCTTTCTTCACTTGTACTTGTACTGTGTGTTGTGTGTGTGTGTGTGTGTGTGTGTGTGTGTGTGTGTGTGTGTGAGTGAGAGAGAGAGAGAGAGAGAGAAAGTGGGAGAGAATATATACAAAATATGCATCTACTTTGCGTGTGTGTTTTAAGTGTTTATTTTGATGTAGCATGTGCTTGTAATTGTATATGTGTTTGTAAATGAGTAAGTGAGAACTTGTAAGAAGCCCTTCGGTCCCAGGCTGTAAGGGCTCCTGGGATAAGGGGGGGGAGAGGACTCTCTCAGCTCCTTTTAATTGGCGTACAGGGAGAGAAGCTGGAGAGAGAGGGAGAGAGAGAGAGAGAGAGAGAGAGAGCGGGATCAGTGTTAATTAAGCTGGAAGGCCCCATCCAGACCTTTTACACGGACAGGGATGCTGGCTTTACATGCCTAGGCTGGGGAGAGTGCAGCCTGGCCAGCTGAGGAAGAGCCGAGTAACAAAGGAGTGTGTGTGTGTGTGTGTGTGTGTGTGTGTGTGTGTGTGTGTGTGTGTGTGTGTGTGTGTGTGTGCGTGTGCGTGTGCGTGCGTGCTTGTGCGTGTGCGAGAGAGAGTGCGCGTGCGTGCATGTGTTCTGCCACCAGCAGCTCACACCCCTTAGACAGACAGCAGGCATGCGTGTGCATTGTATGTCTCTCGAATATCAATGAACCATGCACACACGCACACATACACACACACACACACACTCACACAGTCTCATACTCACACACCAGGGCCTCAGAGGTCAGAGAGTGAGTCAATCATCTAACCCATTGCGACGACACAGTCTGAAAAAAGGAGTAAGTGTGTGTGTTAGTGTGTGTGTGTGCATGTGTGTGTGTGTGCTCAGAGCAGGGGGCCGGCAGCTGTCAGGGGCTAGGAGCAGCAGGCACTAATGAAGCAGATGAATAGTGCAAAAACTCCCAAATACAAACAGGACAGTTGACATTTTTCATCTGTCAAAAGCAGAAGATGCATGAAAATACGACGGGGGTCTTGTTTAACCCTTTGCCTCCTGGTGTCTCTAGCTGGCTGATTTTCTTCTTTTTCTCCGTCTGTTTCTGTCTCACTCTCTTTTTTTCTCTCACTTACTGAGAATTTTATGGTTTGGGGAATTACCTGTTACAAAGCACTAGAAGGTGTACATATATTTGTTTGCAGCAATTAAGAGTTTTCCCACACTGTCCTTTCTGAGTCAGTGAGGTAAACATTAACTGTGAGGAGTCAGCATTTTTTGTGCACACATGGGCACTCACATCCTTTCAAGAGAAAGCAAGTGTCCGCCTGGCACTGCCCGCTAGGCTTTTTTTTTTTTCTCTCTTAGAAGTTTTCTGCCCTCACTAGACTGATGGCATATTTACATGCTGCAGATTTGCAGGTGATGTAATTGCTGGATGGTCAAACAAAAAAGACGAGGAAAGAAGACTGTAACAAAACAGTAGGGCTGGGTATTGAACTTCCATATTTTTATGGCACTGACTGAATTGCCTCGATACTAATGAGTATCAAAAAATGTCTTATACCTGAAGTTACTCTCATTAGCGTCAGTGAGTCAGTAAGCACACAGCATGCATGTTGTGCCACGATCTAATAGTGTAATGTAATCTTTTGTTAAAAGAGATTTCATAAAATTGGTATTCAAATAAGTATTGTTCTGGAATTGGTATGTATCGGTATCTAATTTTTTTTTTTTTTAAATTATACCCAGCCCATAAAGTGATCTGATTATTTAAATGGATCTCACCACTCAGGCATTATCTGTATTAATGTCTTTTCAAAATGAAGTACGTGTTTCTTCAAGTGCTTTTTAATGTTACGGAATTAACCAGTGGGAAAGCCCTGTACTCAGTGACACGCTGGTGGTAAATCACAAATGAGGATTAATTTGTAAGTGTTTTTTGTTTTCTAATAATAGAAATATTAACTATACTTTGTTGAGCAGAACTTGCTTCATGTTAATTAGCATTTTTATAAAGGAAAATAATTACATCACATTACAATCTATTTGGTAGCACAAAGTGAGCAGTGTGCGTACAATGTCCAGCTGTCTGAAAAATATAATTCTCCTCCGTATTTTACCGTTTACTCACAAACATTTTTTATCTGCACACCTTTTACTGGGACTGTGGGAAAAAAAGGGCCACAGACAGTGAGGATAATGGGGACAGGAAGCAGAAAAAGGCAAAATTCTACTGAAAAAAGTCAGGGCTCATGTCTGGTCCGTGTTGTCGAAAAGGTTGGGAACCCCCGTCTTACTGCGCACACCGGCTTGGCCTACCTTATTCTGTTTCTCTTTCCCTGCAGGTGTCTGATCTATTGATTTCTTTGTCAGCAATATGTTTTACAAAGTCGCCCAAATAACACGCCTTGTGTTTTGGATTTTTTCATGCAGTATTAGGTTTTCGCAACAGGTGAACCATGCATGGAGGAGGCTTGTTGTTGATGATGTAGCCTATTAAAACTGTCGGCACCACAAGCTTTTACAATACAACAACGTAAGTAGGCCTACGTGAAACAGGAGAGGTCACAACACAGTCAATGTATTTACAGGAAGGAAGTACCATCAGAGAATGTCTTTCCTCTGTGTGTTTTTCTGCACAGCATGTGAAATTGTCAGTAGACAGGAGGGTCAGAGCGAGGGGAGATTATCCACTAGTTAATCAATAGCTGATGCCGTCAATCTCTTATACTGATAAAGAAATAAAATTGCTAAAATGGGTAGCCGAATGTGCTTTGGCGGCTGTTGATATACCTCAGCGATTCTCCCAAGAAGAGTAAGATCCAATGACTCAAATCCTTTATCTGGTTAAAAGATATAGTTTAAAACAACCAAGATCTAAAAATTGACTGTGACATGACTTGAAACGTATGAAAGTAGTCGGCTGGAAATGTTTTAATGTCCGGCCATCCGTCTGACAGCCGGCGCTTATGGAAAACTCCGATATGAGGGTCTATAGCTGGAATGCTTTGCCTGAAGTTGGGTTTGAAACACTGTGGCAGTATCCCTCTGGAGTGCCATCTGTGTTAATTCTGAGTTTGCATTTTCAAGGATTTAACATTGCTGCATTTGCCCATGCATCTGTGTCTGTTTTCTACTCTCAATCGCTGCAGAATCAAATCTGAAATCTTTAGGTTACAGATATGAGGCTCCATTACTAACGGAGGAGCATCATCGCTGACACACACAGGGATACTCATTTCCTCACACATCTCATCACTGTCAACCACCTGCTGTGCCAGTCTCAGTAGTTGTTGGAGCAGAGTGAGAAAAGGTGTCCAAAGAGAGACGAAGACAGGAAGATCCTCTTAGTGTTCACGTGTGTGTCTGTGCAGATATAAAGTATTAATGTGAGTGTTTGATCTAGAGCGTGGATGAATGTGTGATGGTAAATGATGTCCAGAGGAGAGATCGCCCACTGTGATTCAGCTGCCGTCATCTCCACTTCCGACTGGAAGCTGTGACAGAGACTCTGTCAAACTCTGCCCGATAGGGAACAAGAACTTTTCTCTGCACCATCAATCTCTGACACATTTTTCAGTGAAGACTGAAATGAAGAAGCCGCCTACAAGTTGGTGATGTGCTTGGCACTTTTTCTGGAAATGTCAAAGGGTTACATTTGTAGCTACATGCAACAAAGTGAGGCAATTTCCATTTGACAATTTTTAGTAATAGTGCTCCTGACTTTATGGGTAAGCTGACAAAGAAGCCAAATGACAACTAACACTTATTTTTAGGATTAGTAAAAAATCAACTGGTGTTGTCCTGGGTTGCTGTAAAAATGTTCATATGCTCCATGGGATTGGATAGCCTTTCCCTATTGTACCTAAAAGACAGTTTCTGTTATCCTGCCTCTATAGAGCGGTGTACGAATGACGTATTATTGTAGGCTAACCTGGGAGTTAGCATCGCTCTGGTTCACTCATCAAAAGCCTATGGGATTTTTTAATTGGATTTTGGATTATTGGAGAAAAGTAAGCTCTGTGGCAAACACAAGTTTATGATACTAATGTAAGAGACGAGGGAACCAGAAGTGCAAAAAGGCTAACAGCTTCATTATACTACAGCACTCTGTTTCCTTGATGGTCTCAATTACATATGTACTTTTTCTCTTTTGAATTCAATCACAATGTTTCTTTAAAATAACACTGGAGGAAAGCAACTAAGAGATGGTCATTGAGGTTATACAGAAGAGGCCCTAATCCACAAAGTACTGATTTGATGTGGCAAACTTAGAGATATAAACTTGTACACTTTCTGCAGCTCACTTGTTCTTCTGTAAATAAATGAAAACCAAGTCAATAAGCTCCAAGATCCAAGAGCAGCTCATCATGAACAGCTATTAGTATTTATTTTGTAAGCAGTTAAAAAAATAATAATTTGAGTGTGCTTCCTATGCACGTCTGCTGCAGGCTTCACCTTGCACATGGACATTTATAGAAAGTCAGTCAGAAACTAAGCCTGGCAAAGATGGCATGCTATATTCTCTATTCTTAGAGAGACAGGAGGGATTCTTCACCTACTTCCACTCAGCAAAAGTCTCCTTATGCTTTCCACTCTTCCTTGCCATTCACATCTGCCTGTCCTCTATTCTGCTTGCTTGCATTTGTTTCCAGAGGATACAGTTTTCTCGCTGCTCCAGCAAACTGAAAAATTCTCTCCTCTCACATGCCCGCACCCCTCCTCTCCTCACATTCTCCTCTTCCTTTCTCAACTCTATATTTCCTCTCATTCTCATCACTAAGTTTTCGAAGCAGTGCAGCAGAAAGTGCCAGCAAACTAGAGGAAAACAAATGAGCCAAGAGAAGCTTTCATGGATTTTTCTGCTTTGGTTCACTTGAATTTTAGACCACTGCTCATTCCAATACAAAAAAACATACATAAGTGTGTACTGATTTGATATGTACACAAAACTTTAGACATATCGACTTGTTGTCTGGCTCTATTTGTCTCTCACACCCAAGCATTCTTTTCTTTAATCAATAAGTCATATACCTCAATTGCAGTAAACTGTGCAAGTCCTATTTTTAAAATAAAGTACAGTGTCTACTGTGTAGTACCTGTTGAAATTTCTACTGGATGTAACTTCTCCTCTCATCCCCTCCCCCTCCTCTCTCCACACTTTCTCTGTTTCCTCATATCTTTATATTTCAGATGGCAGCCCTACAGAGTCCGTTCTATGGGGATAAGATGAACCTTTACTCCCTTTGTAAGAAGATAGAACAGTGTGACTACCCCCCTCTTCCCTCAGATCACTACTCAGAGGAGGTAAGTACTGTATCAGTAAGTGTTACTGCTATGGTAAGTAGGTATGGACCTGCTCAGTGTTTTAAAAAGACTCCTGAACTCCTTTAAAAGAAAATCCTTAAACTTTTAAGTGAACAACTGTTTTGAGCAGTCATGGCCAGTTCCTCTTTTCCTGTGCCCGCTTGCTGATTTTGACTTGTGTTGACTATTAAAGTAAATTTTTAGTATATCTAAGTGAAATCCACCCAACTCTCTGAACTACAGTACAGTATGATTTTGCTCTTTGATCAAAAGGCCAGCTATGATTTTAACCGTTTGAAAATTAAATGCACATATCAAAAGCATCTGGCCATGCTAAAGAGTGGGGTGAAACTAAATGGGCTGGAGTGTCATGTTTCCCAAACTTAATGTTAAATCATCTGCTGTTATTCTGCGTAGACTTGCCCATGCACAAAAATGTAATGTAGTCAGGCTGCGGTTAAAGATCGCCTTATTGCTGATTGCTGGTGACGTGTGTATGAAGGCGCATGGCTTTCTCTTTGCATGACCTCTTTTTTGTTTTTGTTTTTTTTATTCTAAGATTTCTGTCCTTTTCTCTTAAATATATGAAGTCAAATGTATATGTGCAAAATGTCTGACACTGATTCACAGGCACACACGCACATACACTGTGGGTATAAGGTCAATCTAACAATGACACTGTGCTTTGTTATGGATGCACTAAAGCTTTGTATTGTATCTGCTTGACAGATAACTATCAAATCAAATCCATTTTATTCATATAGCCCAAAATCACGATCACATTGCTTCAGTGGGCTTTACAATCTGTACAGTGAACGGCATCCTCTGTCCTTAGACCCTCGATTCGAGAGAGAAAAATCTGCCATACTGAGAAAAAAAGAAAAACTTTTAACAGGAGGAAAAAAAGATGGAAGAAACCTCAGGAAGAGCCACAGAGGAGAGATCCCTCTCCCGGGCAATAGATGTTGCATGTACAGAACAGAACAACAAAATCACAATTTACAAATTGCACTGACAGAATATCTGATACAAATGATATAATATATGCAAAGTGTGTGGATCCAGGAGGACGACTGAGTAAGCTGAGGCATCACCAACTGGTGTGCGAGCCACATGACCTCCTCTCCACCGCGGTGACCTGGACGAGGGCAAGTTTCCTTGCACTAACCCAGCCTCGCCCTTATACTACAAATTACATTTGGGATTAGGCTGATTGGGCCGATATGAGACAATATCGAATATCGAACAGCTGTGTGATTCTTTACCTAAGAGGAACTGCTCTGGCTGTATTTTCATTTTTAATTCTAATTTGTTACAGTGTAATTTCTCAGCTGGCTGGCCCTCTAGAAACTGGAAAAACAAGTGACAGACTAGCTGCATCTAATATTGTAGGCTATTCTGTTACGTTTGCAATTCTTTTTTTGCACTAAAGGTGTAATTCAAAGTCAGAATTTTAATATTTACAATATTAATGAGGAAATAATACAAACTCAGAAATATTTTCTCTTTTCTGTTACTAAATAAACAAACTGTTCTCAGAGGAAAATAAGGTCCCAGAACACTATTTGAAGCTAGAAAGGTGGCAGGGTCCGCCACATATAAACAACGTTAAAGTGTCAATGAAATTGTGTTGTTCTTTAAGGTCAGTTTGTTTATTCACTTTATTCAGTCATGAAAACGAAGACAGTTTGTTTATTTAGTTTGTCTAAGCATTAAAAAAATCCCTCAATAAAGATCTTTTTTTTTTCCGAATAAAATTTCTCACCCAGAACTACATAGTGCACCTATATTATCGATTAAATAATGACAAAAGCGTTGTTTGTGTTGCTGCAAAGAGAGAAACAGAGTTAGCCTTCATTTATTCCTGCTACTAATCAACATAAAATACAAATAAAAGTAAATAAAATATAGATAGAAAAGGAAAAAAATTATATATTGTTGACTGATTGGCGATAATATCGTTCATCAAGATATTTGATATCGTGATATAAAATTTTGGACATCACCCAAGTCTTTTAGGGATGCAACTGACGTATTCATTTTCATTATCAGTTAATATATCCAATACTTGTTGAATTGCTGACAAGTTATTAAGTCTATGAAATGTCATAAAATAGTTAATAATGCCCAGTCAAATTTATGGAGCCAGCGGAAAGGTCTTCAGATATTTTTTCTCTTCTTAAAAGTCCAAAATCCAAAGTTATGCTGCCATTTTAGAAGTTTGATTGTCTTTTAACACGAATTTCAAGCTTACATGTCATATACATGCGTTAATTATACTGTGGTATTTACTTAATTAAGTTGATAAAGGCTCATTGCGAGGTGTCGTAGTGTCTGTGTGTGCGTGTGTGTATTTTCTTATGTGCAGGAGCAGTTGTGCATATTTTGTTACAAGAGCTCCCTCCCCACATACACTCTCACACACACAGACATCCACATACACTCTCACACACACAGACATACACACACACCACACTGAGCTTCTGCGTTGCCCCACATGTCACCCCCATCCAGGAGAAAGGAAGACAAAGCGAAAGAGAGAGGGAATGATAGAGCGAGAGACAGGGCGATGGAGAGATGGAGATGAGGGGGGTGCCTGCAGCGCCTGTCTGGATGTAAACAATGCTCCTGAAGGATCGGCAGCAAACTGTCAGCTGCTCATCTTTGTTGTGTCATTTAACCATCTCCGTCTATGCTTCCCCCCCACGCCTCCCTTCACTAACTCCTACTCTCCCTCCTCCTCCCTCCACCTGACACCCCAACACCCCCACCCCACCCCACTCGCCATGCAAAGAAGCGCATGAATATTTTACATATCTGCATCCCCCCCCCCCATCTCCATTCTGTGGGACTAATTCTCAGACTGTCTGAATTTGCATCTTTCTCTCACTTTCTCTCTCACTCAGCCACACAGACACACACAGACACACACACTTATAAACACAGCGGCTGACGAGAACTCGTCCAAGCTGGTGCCACGCAACAGCGGCCAGGAAGTCAGCAGACGGTTACCATAGCGACCTCGCGTAGATGTTTTTTTTTTTTTTCTTTCCTCTCCATCTTTTATTCTCTTCTTTTTTTTTTAATGATGGCGGTGGCTGTTCCGCCTGCGAGCCTGTCTATCTATCTGCTCCAATCAGCCGCTTCGCTCGGCTTCAAGTGTAAGTGCTGTCTCCGGATGGCAATGGAGTGGCAGCAGTGTGTGCGTGCCGGAGGGTGTGCGTGTGCGTGTGCGTGTGCGTGTGCGTGTGCGTGTGTGTGTGTGTGTGTGTGTGTGTGAGCGAGCTCAGGTAAAAGTGTATTCAGCAGACCAATAAGCGATTAGTGCGCTAACCCAGCCTTGCGTCTTTGTCTCAGCTCGATTACCTCGTTATTGTCATTATGGTAAGAGCTCATTAAAAGACGAGTAGGTCTCTGTTATCAGGAGTTTGTTCGTTTCTGGAGCTGCTCTTTTAAAATCATCAGTTCAGTTTCACTACTGTGCCAGTGATTGTCTTATTTCTCTGTTTACCTCCCAACCCACACACCCTTGTCCCTCTCACCAGCTGAGGAACTTGGTAGATATGTGCATCAACCCTGACCCGGAGAAGAGGCCGGACATCACCTACGTGTACGACATCGCCAAACACATGCAGAACATGACACAGGGCAGCTAAGCCCAGAGTTACAAACACTATAGCTTGCAGAACTCCTATCCATGTCCCTCCTTGCTCTTCATGCTGGACTTGTACACATCTACCAGCTTTTATACAATAACCAACTCCAGAGTTTAGCTCCTTTTGATAAGAAGACCATGTAACAGATTTGTATTTTCAAGATGATTGTATGGTCTATTACATGACTTACAGCCAAATCTTTCCTGCCCTTTTTGTCAGATGGACCTCCCATTCCTTAGACTCCAACAAAGTTACAGCACTGAAAATCAATGTATTGTAACTCACAGATGAGTTCGTACGGCTTTAAAACACATGTCCTCTAGGCCTGGGCAGATATTAGATCTTATCGAGAACTGCGATTTTCCCCCGTTATATGCAATATTTTTCAAAATATCGAACAGCTGTTACAGCATCTTTAGGCTTTTATTTTGAAAAGAAAAAGCATGTGGAGCTGTTGTGGCAGTGGAGACAATGCGCATCGATATTTGGCAGGTTACTACACATTAATTCTCCTGAAGTAGATGCATGCATATACACACATGGAGGACTTAGTTACTAAGAAGAATGCCAGCTCGCCAGTTCGGTAGTATTTCAGGTGAATGAGAGTATATGTCGTCTTTGCCATTAGCAGTTGTTAACTAAACAGGGCAATACCACAGATTTGTGGCCCCAATTCACTTATTTGGGCAGGACAATATTGTGATATAAATTTTTGGATATTGCCCAAGCCTATTGATTTCTGTATTGTGAAGTACAGCTGTTCTTCCTCAGCTGCTATAAGCAGATGCTATTTATAGCAGATATACTGTAAAATGGTAAAATGAGTAAAAAAATAAAATAAAAAAAAAAAGTCGAAGTTTAGTGTTACCTGTTACCTATCCTCAAAATAGATAATCAATTCAACTTTCCTTGAAAATGACCTTGTAGGCTTTTGGTGGGTCTCATGAGACCGTTTGTCAGCGAGCAGCACAGGAAAAGACCATGAAAACTTTATGAACAAGGGTTAAACAGGAGTGAAGAAATTTTCACTCAGTTGCACCAAATCTGAGAGATGTAATAGAGTGTTATTGATGGTTGAAGCGTTGTTGTGTTGCACTTTCTACCCTGGTATTAGAAGGCAGGCAGGGTGATCATGTCTAATGAATGTATTAGGAAAAGAAGGATCATTTAAAGGACATGCTGGGGGGAGAACATGGGCAAATGTCTCCACAACACTCAGAATGTAAGTCAGTTTGACACCTATGTATCATCTTTGAAAAATTCAAAATGTCTCTTATTTGACAGCCTAGAAGTAGTTGTAGAGGCTGTAACAAAAGCAGCTTCATGTCTTGCTGTTTACCGTAGTCACTGACACCAAAACCATTTCCCCCTGAAGCAAGGTATACTGCTAGAGTATTACATATTTTTAGGGCTAGTAACACAAGGAGGACATGAAAGAAATCCAGGTCCAAACACATAGTTGTCATCATGGTCCAGTGGATGCATTTGACCCACCAGAAAAGTAGTCTGTGTGGACAAAATGTTGTGATTGTTAATGTTGCTGTGTAAGTTTGCTGTGTAGTTGTCTTTTTAAGTAACAAATATGTTGAGGAGATAGCAGATCTTTGCCTTGTGTAGCCGTCCACGTTATGAGCAAATCACAGTTTAACTACCAAACTTATATCCTCAGCTGAGATACCAAAGAGATACACATAGAGAGAGCAGTTTATGTATATGTTAAGGTACCTTTTATGAAAAGTTAATGAAAGACTTGTACTGAAAAAAAACAAAAAAACAAGCACCAACAGGACTCATTTTGTTTTACTGTACATGGTGAAGAAGTTCCTAAAGTTTAAATACTGTAAGGTTTTAGTGACCCCGTATTCATTTGGAGGAAGGAAACGGTGGTATATGTGTAATTGTGTATAGGTTTACACCAGTGGGTCACTTATGACCAGCACTGACTACCACTGGTTTACATAATGACAATGATACCACATAAATGGTATAATAAGCAAACAATAATTGACAACATTTTAGCTCAGTGTCTTATGAATTCTCTTTTAACATTATCAAAAAGCCTGTTAACCATTCATTCAGATTCCTGTACATGTGCACCCATGTTTCTCATGTTGTTTTTTTAATTAACATTTAATAACGTGTTGTATACAAAATCCAAGCTTATAGGTGCAGAAAATGTAAGTTATTTTGTTTTGGTCAACAGAATATTTTGATAGTGTGTTGATAGTAGTTATTTGTTGGAGACTTGCAAATACAGTGTTTGCAATTGTACACCTTGTCCTTGTTGCTTTTCCTTTTATGTAGCTTTTCTCTTCCAATGCAGTAAAAATGTTTCCATTTCATTAATTCACTTTTCATCATCTTCACCCACAGTGCTGTTTATCTTCTATCTCTATGCTCTGTTAATGATAGTATCTGTAAGGCATCAAAACCATTAAGTTTTGCTTTAAAGCACTTTTCTTTAAAACATTTAGTTTTGATGCTATACAGAACTCCCTAAATAAATTGGTCAATTCAACAGCAGAATTCCTAAAATGCTTTTTCTTTTGTCCTGACTCAAGAAGTCCATCATAAATCCAAAGCACTCTACGGAAAAGAGCCAAGAAAAGACATTGAATGGCTGTTAGTCTATCATATGATCTCCAAAGACCTTGCAGTGTATTTTAATGTCTTGTCTTCTTTTAAAACTAAATGCATATGTTTTGGTTTTATCTGTCGCCTTATTAGTTAAGAACATGCAACATGCAGTGCAAATGCAGGTTGCATTACCTTAAAATATATCCATACAGTAGTGGTTAGGTTTTATGTTGATGCACAGAAAAGGGAGATTCAGGTTTGTTTGTTTTTTTTGTTTGTTTTTTTTGTTTTTTTTGTTTTGTTTTGTTTTGTTTACTCCTCCTCGAGTCACTTTAAGGATTAGGGCCATTTCTTGACAAAGGGCATTTTTTGTCTTTATGTAACACACATCCTTTGTCAAATTGGTTTTGAAGAGTCTAGGGATTTTCCAGGAAGTCAAAAATTGGGATTAATATTTATTGTTTTGGTAGTTTGGTTGTTTTCTGAACATTTCATGTCAAATTAAAGACACAAAATCACAAATGCCTTGTATGCTTTCTAAATGCAATAAAGCTTTCAAATCTCTTTTGGACATTACAGTGAGTGCTTGGAGCATTCATTCCTCATTTCTCATCTAATCTTTTGAACAGGCATTACTAGTTGAATGATTAGAGTATTTCTTGACTGCCAACAAATGCAGTAATAAAAAAGGACACATAGTAATATTTATGAAATGCCAAATGTAACCAAGTCCAGCTAGTATCATTTAGTTGCAGACCTGCAGTTTATTTATTTGTACAGTTAAGAGTTACAGTGACATTGCACAGCAATAACATTTCTATAAATGTACCAGTTAAGTGATCCTAGCTCATTTTCAACTGCAGTCCCTGGCCAGGTGTAATGACGGCTACAATAGATACAAAGAATAAATTAATTGGGAACTGCAATACTGTAGATTTACAGAGCACACATTAAACAACATATATAACCAGGACACTAATGAAATAAACATAAACCAAAGCACACATCGGGATATTTGAAAAAGTACAGCCACACACTTGATTGCCTTTTTTCTACCATGACTTTACATTTATTTTAGATGAATATGTATCACAGTTTCTATTAAGTGACCAGTTTTGTTCATTTGTAAGGAAGGACTAAACTTGATTGGCCAGAATTTGCCTGTGTCTCCTCAACAATAAAGTGTAAACACCAGTGGAAAAGGGAGGAGTCCTTTTACCTGAATTTAGTGTAAAGGATAGGGATAGCAAATGATACCAGCTTCATGGTGAGTATGTTTATATAACTTCCTTTTTTTTTTTTCTTCAGCACACCATGGCTCACCACGTAACCCAGACTGATACTAGAACATACCCAGGAGGTTTTTTCTGGACTCCCTTAGCTCCACCCTGCAGTGACTTTTTATCAGCTGACTTGTCCATGTGATATGGAGTATTCTCCAGGGATAGAAAGCTATCTGAACATTTATATCTTTGGCAGGATCTAGGCACAAGCATTTTAGGCACATGTCGAGGGCCTCCTTGCCAGTAGGGGGCCAAGACAGAGGGAAAAAAAACATGAACTGCCTACAATAAATAATGTTTAACATATATTTTAACATATTGATAAAATATAAAAATACAAAACTTTATTTCATTGTTTATATCATTATTTATTCATTTTTGAACATATGCATTAGCTTTGAATACATGAGTAACAAATTGCATATTAATAGCAAACTATAGATAAGATAACATAAAATATATACCTAAACTTAAAGGTGCAATGTGTAAGATTTTTTGTGTAAAACATTTTAAATGATCTGTTATCTATTATCGAACTAAATTTATTAGAATGTGAAGAAACAACCGTTGTGACGTTATTTCAGAGACACCTATGTATAGTGCAATTATATTAAAATAAAGGTTAGAGGTCCATTTAAAGCAACATTATGTAGAAATTATAATAAAAAAAAAAGTTAAAAATTATATAATGTTGGTTTAATTTTCATTTTAGTCACATAATTTGTATCATGTCAGATCCTGTCAGATTCCTCTGTTTGTCCTTGTACATTTTATACCTGTTTCTATTATTATATCTGTAATGTCACTACTGTTCTGCATCAAAGAACTTTAAAAGTGGGGAAACATAATAGTAACTTACAACAACAGAAAGGTAATTAAAAGTATAAAATGGCAGCAAGACCTACAACATACTAAACATTTAATAAACCAAGCAGAAAGAGTAAGTGATGGTTTGGTAGGCAGCTCCATCGGGCCGTCTTCATCAGTGAGCCTCTTTATGATCTCAATCCAGGGGGCCGTTCATTAACATAAACTACAACAAACAAAACGGAAATACTGTTACAATAAAAATACTTTTGTAATACTATTCAAAAGTTTTAGTACTGCAGTTATTCTAGAGTGGGAAATACTGCAATTGTATTCTTAATTGATAACATAATCTAATAACCTAACAGCTAAATATCATACATAGTTTGAAGCTGCTGAATGTGACAGTTGTGGAAAAAAACAGTAAATCTAAAGTTTACTCACTTGCTGTTGATTCAAGCTTCACATCTTCATTCACATCACTGTGGAGAAAAAAGTGAAGTGATTACAGTTAGGCAACACAAAATTATGTTGATGTACAGGAAATTAAAACTAATTTCTATGAATTAAACTCAAAACAATCTGACAGTCAAACTGGAGCAGAAGATCAGATGCAAATGATCTTTACTTTCTGGACTTTCTGCGCTTCAGAGCAGAGATCTGGTAGATGACCACAACTGTGATGATGATGATGATGATGCCAATGGTGAAGAAGCAGAGCCGAACAACAAAGGCAAGTCTGTTTGTCTTGTCTGTAAAATGATGGTTATAAGAGAAGAATATAAAAGTGGTGGCATTTATGTTTAAAATCCAATTTACATAAATGGATGTGTGCACTGTAAGTCAGAACAAAATGTGTGAAATGATTTAACAGAACGATGTGCGACAGTGTGTGGCATTAATTAAAACTGCACGTACAGATTCTGTCATCATGCTCTATGGCGGGGAAGCTCTCATATTTTCCATTGAAAGCAGTCACCTGGAAAGAGAGAAAATCTGTTTATCAGGGATTAAAGCATTTGAAGACAGATGAGGAATAAAGATGGGATCATTTTGTGTCTCCAAAAATTTGGATCATACAAACCTCCACTCTGTAGGTAGTAGAATAACTCAGATCTTTGAATTCAAAGTCACATTTGTCTTTTGTTTCTTTTTTAAGCAGCTTCTGAGGGTCACCACTAGCATAAAGACATGCAATGTATCTCCCGTCGGGTCCATTAAAATGTCCTCGATGAACACAGGTTACTTTAATCACACTTTTCTCTGGATTAGACAGCAACAGTGAAGTAACACCATCTGGTACTGTTAGAGAGAAAAACAATCTCATTTACCTTTAGATACAACGCTGTGTGCTTACTCACAGTGATATTATAGTTTCATTTAAACAGAAGCTTAATCACTCTTTAGTGTGTTGCTCTGTTGGTTGTGCTGGTTGTCCGTAATGATACAAATACAAAATGTGCAAAGCAAACAAAATAATTCATTTTGCACGTAAACTCAAATGCAAAACAGGTATAAAAATATCAGAAAATTAGTATTATTCCTTAAAGTTGTCATTCTGTATTCTTAAATCTTCAAAGATGCTATTTGTAAGAAAAGTGGATTTTTGACTCACACTCCCAACTCGTCAAAAACTGATGCTTTGGGAATGAGACTCAAAAAACAACTTTTCTTACAAATAGCACCTTTAAATGATGAGTGAATAAAAACAAATGTTTAATATTAAAAAATGAACTGAAAGAATATTTTCGAATTCCCTTTCAAAGTTAATATTCTAAAGTGGATCACTAAGAGAAAAAGTCATTATTTTCCACATACAATGTTCATTGTAGTAACTGATTACAATTTAACCCTGAACAATAATGTAATCCTCTAAACGACACTCTCAAGACACCAGACTCTCTGCACTGCAGCACCTTGGATAAACAAACAGTAACAAAAATAAAAACTTCAACAACATGTTGCTGTAATCTCCTCCAAAAGATATTATTTTGACACTTACTTCCAGTCTCAGTTATCTGTCTAACTTCAGCTGATTCACCCACAGGGTTGTCGTTGTATTTGGGTTGGACTTCACAGGTGTAGTCGGTGTATGGTTGCAGTTCTTTAATATAACATGTTCCTTCTTCTGGATTTTTGTTAATTACAACTGTAACACAGTTTTATTATCTAGTTTGTTGTTTGATTGAATAACAATGAAACAAACACTTAAGAAAACATACAGCAGACTGTTTTGTCGGTCAAGTTACCTATTAAGTGACAGGAAAATGAAGTCAATAAAACCGTCAGTCAGTCAGTCAGTCAGTCAGTCAGTCAACATGTGAAAACTGAGGCTAAATATAGAATCAGACTTGTTTCTGATGAACAACCAACTCATCTTTAACTGTGCAGCAACTTTTAGCTGTAAATATTTTTTCTGACCTCGTTCGTTCGTATAGAAACAAAGATATTAATCTGACATTTCAGTGTTATTTCTGTGCCATATTTCATGTTGTGTCATAACTTGTTGACCTGCAGCAGGTTTTTTACACCTGCTGTCACTCAGCACACTGAAGCATGGAGCACATTACTGAAGGTCAATGGAGGATTCTGATGTCCACAGTATATTTCACTATTTAGGTCAAATGGTCACTAAAATGATCTCCAAGGACTTTCAAAGATGCATTCCTGTGAAGTGACTGAAATAATTATAAAGTTAGTCTAAATAATTTTACTTACATCCAGTCACCCGTTTCTGTTTGTTGTCAGCACGTGAGCAGCTGCAGTCATAATAAAGATTTGAAAGATTTTGAAGAACAGCTTGACAGTTGGTACTGGTCGTGTTCCAACTCAAATGGATGGAGGTGTCGGTTGCTCTCTTCTTCATGTCGATTATTTCAAGATCTGTTAGGACACATTATAAATCTGTATCTGGTGTTTTGTCCAGATTTATCTTAGGATACAAGCTGATTGTTCTTATCATTGCACTGAGGTAAAGTGAATCTCAACATACCACAGTCAATCCTGAAGGGGATATCAGTTGTGTTTATTATGGTGACATTGGTGATGTCCTTAACGTGACCGATACAGCTGTAGTCTGTGAAGGGCTCCAGCTTAGACAATTCCTCGATTTGTCCATTTTCTGAGGAGAAACAAGAATTACAACATTTCTTCAACAACTGCTTCAACACAGTGCCTGTGAGCAGTTACACTTTGGGGTTAGATTAGATTCAGATTAGATTAGATTAGATTCATTAGATTCTACAATAAGTACATTTATCACAAGAAAGAAACCACAACATAACACTGACGATAAAGAATGAAAAAATAGAAACAATTTTCAAGCCCTCGTCTGAGCATAGTAGATGCTATATATCAAGGATACATTAAGTACATAAGTGCTATGATTTAAGTGCTAAGGGTAAGAACACACAAGTGGGAGGGAGTCATGCTATGCTGGGTCAAGGTGAAGTCTGAAGTGAGTCTTGAGTCTTTAGCGGAAGATGGCGAGTGACTCTGCTGTCCTGACATTGGTCGGGATTTCGTTCCACCACTGATGCGCTGGAACAGAGAAGAGTCATGACTTCGCTGAGCGACCTTTGTTTGCCCTCAGCAACGGTGGTACCAGCCGGCCAGCTGATGTAGTGGAGTGAAGTGCTCGTGCTGGGGCGTGTGGTCTGACCAGTGTTTGGAGGTAGATGGGTGCAGTTCCGTTGACGGCCTTGATGGCCAGCACCATGGTCTTGAATTGGATCCGGACTGCAACAGGAAGCCAGTGGAGGTCACGGAGGAGGGGGGTCACATGGGAGAATTTGGGTAGATTGAAAACGAGGCGCGCTGCAGCGTTCTGGATATACTGCAACGTTTTAGTCGCAGAGGCTGGGAGTCCAGCCAAGAGCGAGTTGCACTAGTCCAAGTGGGAGGAAAGACCGGATCCTGCGGATGTTGTAGAGGGCAAATCTGCAGGATCGGGCCACAGCAGTGATGTTGGGGGTGCAGGATAGTCTGTTGTCGAAGATTATGCCCAGGTTCCTCGCAGTCGATGAAGGCGATACTGTGACGTCCTTGACAGTGACTGACAGGTCCATGTGAGGGCAGTCTTTCCCCGGGATGAAGAGGAGTTCAGCTTTATGAAGGTTGAGCTTGAGGTGGTGCGCAGCTGTCCAAGCGGAGATGTCTGCCAGACATTCTGAGATGCGTGTTGCAACATGGGTGTCGGAGGATAGGGGAAAAGAGAGGAACAGTTGAGTGTCATCTGTTTAACAGTGGTAAGAGAATCCATGTAATGTGATTGCAGAGCCTAGTGATCTAGTGTATAGTGAGAACAGAAGTGGTCCTAGTACTGAGCCTTGAGGGACACCAGTTTCCAGAAAGCAGGGTTTGGACAAGGAGCTATTCCACATGACCTGAAAGGTGCGATTTGTCAGGTATGATGTGAACCAGGTTAGAGCAGAGTCAGCGTCATATCTGTTGTTCTTGTCTTTTTTTACAGAGTGATCTTACGCTGCATACTGCCTTTAAGGATTTTCATGTAAATCAATGCATAGTGTTGGTGACAGACAAAGTCTCTGTACGTCTTGTCTTTCCACTTACCCTTACAGGTGTAATCAGTGGTGAGATGACACTTTGAAGGTAATGTTATTTCTATTTTTGCAGGAAGTTCAGGCTGAACTCTTGAATGTATCTCACTTTGATTTAAGAAATCTGTGGAAGATTTAAAACATCACATACATTAAAACATGATGAAGTAATGTATCCACCACATGCAAAAATACAGGAGGACTCTGCGGTACATACCAACAGTGATGCTTTTGGTGAGGCTGAAGGAAGAACAGAACAGTCCTGAAGTGAAGGTTGTAGTCAAATCTGAGCAAATATCATTGAAACCAGGTTTGATGCAGAATGTTTTACTGTCACTTGTACACGACTCAGCTGGAATATCATCTGATGTTGACATTGAGGAGCTGATGTCCCATTCACTCTGGTAACAAACATATCCAGGGATGCATGATGCAGGGTTGCTGACGTCTGTAATGTCACTTTGACCTGCAATAGACAAGTGATGCACATATGGTAAGTTTCACACACAGGTCCACTTCTTAAAGTAAAAGTAAGTTGCAGTTCAACAGTTTGAATTATTTTTACTTACTCATCCTAGATGTCCTTGTTTTTTGTTCAGTGATGCTGCTACAGGGTGTTTGTCCAGTGCCATTATTAAATGTCACATTATGCTCATATTCAGTACAGGGCTTCAGGTGTTTGATGTCACGTGATGTGGGTTGATTGAAGAGCTCAACGTTGAATGTCTCTTCAGTCTCATGTTGCCCCCCTTCATTAATCTTTATGATGTAGTTACCAGGGGGAGAGCTTGTAATGGTAATCTGGAGGCCAAAGTCGATGGGTGTAACAGTGTAAGAACCTGCAAACAAAATCAACAGAACAATGAAATCTCTTAGTTAATATAAACCACCTGATGAGATTTCTTCTTAAAATCTCAGTTGGTTCATGTAGATGTTAAACATGCTCCTGAGCTGAAACAGAATGAAATCACTGAGAAACACTGAGAGAAATGTCACTATAATCTGCGCAAGTGTTTGTTAAGATAACGTAAGACTGATACTCACACAGTGGAGGTCGAGTGACTGGTGGGCCTGCTGTGGCTAGAGAATCAAATAGGATTAGAAAAGGAAAAATATTTGTATTTGATTTTAACACTTTGAAATAGCCTTCCAAAATAACTTCAAACATGCTGCATTTTCCTGCTGAAGGTTAAGAAAACGTTTCACACAGTTAAGTCGAGTAAAAGTGGAAGATGCATCTCACATATTCTACAGATCCTCTTCATACAGATTAAATTAACTCTCTAACATTTTGTCGGGGTTGGAAGTAACAAAGTACAAATACTTTATTTCTGTACTTGAGTCTTTTTTAAGGTATCTGTACTTTACTTGAATATTTATTTTTCTGATCATTTTTTACTTTTACTGCCAACATTTTAAGACAAATACCTATACTTTCTACTTCTTACATTTTCAAAACAGGCTCATTACTTTAGTTTGAATGCATTTGAGTGGAATTATCGATTATTTTTATTTGGTGTAATTTGGATGCCGCCTTCCCAACATCACAAGACTGATTCCAAGCTGTCAGTGTGACGAAACAACACAAAAGACGTAATAAGACAGAAACAGACAGAGGGAGACTCAAATGGGGAGAAAGGCATGTTTGACACTAACATGTATCTGCAGAAACCCTGCAGCCCTCTGCCTGTATTTTTATTATTTTCTCACTTTGTTGCTGCTCGAGGTGCTTTACCAAACAAAAATGTCGATATTTGACATCCTGTGAATGAGAATCAACAATCAAATATCTTTGTGGTGAGTTTAGGAACAGCTCTGACAAATCCTACTGATTCTACCTTGAAGTTTAATAGTCTTTGATTTATATTAACATGACGTGCTGTTCAGTTAGCTTTGCACAGAAATGGCTGGTAGAAATCTCCTTCAGAGGGATACATTTTTACTTTTACACTTGAGTACACAGAGCTTGTACTTTATCACTTTTACTTGAGTAGAGAAGTTGAGTACTTCTACTTTTACCAGAATCTTTTTTACACTGCCATCTGTACTTGAGTAATGAGTGTGTGTACTTTTGCCACCTCTTAATGTTTGGTTCAGTCATCAAGTGGAAAATTACAGTCCTCACTCTCTGCTGCCTACGTGGTTTTCTGTTTAACTTCCGCGATGCTGAACCTCAGATTATCTGATATGTGCAGGAAGTATTGACTGTTATATGATTATGCCGAGTCTGACACATTGTGTATCTGAACTACATATTATATGTGTCTATTATTCTGTTATAGTTTAGGTCGTGATGTTTTCACGGACATACTTCTTTTGGGTTGACTTATCTTCTGGTTGGTAGATTGTGGAAATGTTTCTTTGAATGTGCAGACAAACAGTAAGGCTGATGCCCACATTATTAATATTATTAAATGATAACCTCATGAGTCTTAACAAAGATACTCAAGGGTGCAGTTGCATTTTTGTCTTCCTTGCCTAAAAATGTTGCACAAAAAGATTTTGTTACTCTCCAAATTTACTCATCATCAGAGTTGTATCTCCACCAGAGTCACACGACATTTCTTCACCTCTGCTATCAATGAATGTCATCAGTGAAAGTCACGGTGAAGAAGTTTTCAACAGAATGCTGAACAGTATATTTCCCAGTCTTCAGTTCTTCATTAGTTTTGATGGTGTATTTATCAGAGATTGAACTTGGTATGTTGAGTTTAAACACAGAAATGTGGTCGCTGTAACAGTGTAAGAACCTACAAAAAAATGTTTTAATCATGAGTCTATTGGTGAAATGTGATTTTAAAGGTTTTCTTCATGTAGATGTTGAACATGCTGCTGAAACAGTTACATTTACACACTCAAAGACAATATTGTAAAAAGCACATTGTTATTGTTGACATTTGTTAAACGTACTACAAGGAACTTATATATATATATATATATAAGTAATAAAGTAATAAAGTAATATATATATGTATATACATGTATGTATATATATATATATATATTTTTTATTTTTTTGTTTGTTTTCTTTTTTTCTTTTTTCAGGTAAAATGTATATATATATATATATATATATATATATATATATATATATATATATATATATATATATTACCTGAAAAAAATACTAACATGTTGATGATGTTAAAAAAAACAATAAACACAGCTGGTAAGATCTTGATTCATTGATTTTCATGACTGAAAAAGGTGAATAAACAAACTGTCATCAGGGGACATCACAGTTTCATACGTTTTACTTTGTTTATATTTGTAAGACCCCTTTAAGTAGCCACCTTTCTAGCATCAAGCACCTTAATTCCCTCTGAGGACAGCTTATTTATTCAGTTATGAAAATACTGTATATCAAATGAATATTCTTGAGTTGACCTTATTAATACTGTAAATGTTGCCTTTTTGAGTTTGAATTTCTTCTCCCAAACTATATAGTGCACCTTTTAAAGGTCCTATTTGTAAGAAAAGTTTATTTTTGAGTGTCATTCTCATCAAGTACTGATGCTTTGGGATGGCGGCCGACCCGTGTCAGTATTTGATGAGTCAGGAATGACTCAAAAATCAACTTTTCTAAGTAAGACCTTTAAAAAAAAAAAAAAAAAAATGTTTTATGGCAGAGTGCTGAGGATGAGTAAGTCATCTCACAGCCTGAGGAAAGAAGCTGCTCTGTAGGTCTGCTGGTATGGTACGCCACCAAAGATTACTTTATTTCACTATCATCATCTTTTGTTCACAGGGGCTGCAAAAATCAAGCTAAAAGGAAAGTTCCTTGTAGTAGATTTAAAATGATAGAAAAATACAGGTACTGAATGTAACAGATGGCTGATTAAAAAATTAAAGTGACACTCACACAGTGGCGCTGGATCAGCTAGAAAATGTAATCACATTTTAGAGGTTAGAAAACAATTAAAAAACATCGAGTTCATTCATTTCTAAAGCACTTTACAAGTACATATAAATGTATTTTATGAACTACCTGTTGCCTATTCATCAGCCGTGTTGGGGTTCTACTCTCATCTGTCTTTATGCAAACAAATAATCAGCATCTCAAATAGAGAATACTTTACATGTACTGCACGGTGCCACATGAAGTTGTTTCACAAGATTAAGACCACGCTTTCCATAAATCCTGAGCTGTTTGCTGCAGAGAAGTTGTTGCATTCTCTAACCTCTTCTTCATTAAATAAAATTAAATGAGTTTGTCTTGAAGAACAGAAAATGTACCTTGTACATTCGTAGGAGGGAAGACATGACAAGAAGTCATTTCTTAAATGCTACTTTTATCGTATATTTGAATGTTTTTTTTTAAATTAACTTGCCCTCATTTTTATTCATTTAAATCCAGTCAGTGCTTTTTTAACTCTGTTTTATTTTATCATTATCTACACTGATAGTAACAACAGAAAGATTTTAAAATATACTTATTTTATATAATTTGATGAAAGATGTCAAAGTGTAGTCTTGCAAAGTCAAAGTAAACCTATATCCTTGTAGTATTCAAAATGATATATATGGATATGTAAGACATACAGTGTCCAGGAATAATTATGGTATAATGATGAATTATATTCAATTTATATTTAATAAATAATATATTTTTATATATATCAAATATATATAATATAAAAATATTTATATTTATATAGAGAGAGCTAGAATATGGATAATGTGTGTGTGCATACACATATGTATATATATATATATATTTATATATCTATATATATATATATTTTTTTCATATATATATTTTTATATATATATATATATAATTAGTCTAGTCATGACACAAAATCTGATTGTTATTTGTGCTCTATATATTACATGTATTACCTTTATTTAAACTCAAAGATCATTGAGGGCAGGCCCTCATTTACGTTGATGTCAAGTAACAATTTAAAATGACATAAAAGATACAAAATATAAAATGATACAATCATAAAACCACAAATTAATCAAGGGTCAGTGTATATAAATAAGGTCATTAAAAGATACAAAAACAGTTCCGTTCACAGTTGTTTTATATTATATGTTATACTGTAAATTAATCTAATTAAAAGTGAGTTTTTATTGTGAAGGCGATATCTTACTCATGGTTTCAAAGACTTTATTGACGAGGCGTAATGGGCTTGGGTCTTCGGGCCTTTATGGATCATTGCTCCTTTCTGTTTTACAGATTGTGTCGGACTGCTCAGTCGTCCTCCTGGATCCACATTCTTCACATATATTTAATATAATCTACTTCATCAGACTTCTGTCAGATATTCTGTCAATTAGAACTGTATACGCTGTGATTTTGTTCTGTTCTGTAGATGCGACAGCTGTTGCTCGTTTTTGGAAGTTCTTCCTCACTTGAATCGATTAGATTGGATTTGAAAAGTAATGTCAACTGTTCTGACACTATTGGCTGTTAATAAAGCAACGTTGAACTGGAAACTATACTGATCTAAAACAGTGTTTTAACACTCTCAATATTCAAAAAGAAAAATTAGCAAATTTCACAAAACTACGGAAGCCCTAAAGGGCCATGCATTCATACATTTTATTTCCTCCGTTTTCCCGTGATAACGAGTTAAATTTCATTTGTTTTCTCGAGATCTCGAGTTATTATCTCGAAATAACAACTGCCGTTTTCCCGAGATAACGGGATAATTTTCTCGAGATCTTGAGAAAACAAAACGATAGTGTAGTATATTAAATCATTGCAGGAAACATCATTCAGTGTAGCAATGTCAGAGGATCATTGTCATATATGTCATATCGATCACCGCGTCACATATCTTTTCAATCAAGGCCTGACACAGGCTGAAATAGCATTATGCCTTGCTATTACAGATAATATACACATTAGTGTGCATAGTCTAAAAAGACAGTTAGCAAGGCTTCAGCTATATCGGCGGCACAATCTAAGTGAGCCTGATGTCATCGTTAACTACATAGCTGACCAGCTACGAGGTCCCGGGCGTCTCCATAATCTCAGGCCTATCATATCACAGTCATTATTTCGAGATCTCAAATTAATTATATTGTTATCTCGGGAAAACAAAGTTTCGTTATCTCGAGATCTCGAGAAAATTATCCCGTTATCTCGGGAAAACGGCAGTTGTTATTTCGAGATAATGGAGGAAATAAAATGTATGAATGCGTGGCCCTTTAGGGCTTCCGTACAAAACACCTTTTATCCCCACACTGTCCCATTATTAAAAAACAAAAAACAAAAATGATTATGATGATGTTGAAGATGGCTACTTACAGTTGGCCAAAGTGACTCCAGCCCAGAGCAGCAGGATCTTGACACAACAGAGACCTGCCATTTCCAGGAGTTAGGGTGTGCACAGCTACAAAAATGCAAGACAGTCCAATAGGGAGACATTCAATCACCCAAAGGGAAGTTGCATTTTCTCTCTATTTAAGGCTTAGAACGAAATTATTTCACCTTTTGACGGAGCTTTTTGACTCGTTGAACTATACCTTACCCGTGGTTTCAAGTCATATGAGTGGGCGTAATATTGCACCCACAATCTGGCCTCGCCTCCAATATATATGTGATGACAGGAAGCCCCATTTCCGCTAGGCCACAGTAAACATGATATCCTGTGTTATCTACACCTAGAATCTATTTTCTTCATAGTTTAATCTTTCGATTCATCACACAATAATGAAATTTAGTCATGACCTGCTCACCCCCATGCCGATGGAAGTTTCATAGTCCACCAAACATTTCTGGAGCTTCACAGCAAAAAAGCGCTGCAGCATTCTCCTAAACAACTGAAGTAGATGGGGACTTGTTTTAAAATGTAAAACAACAACAACAACAATAAATAAATAAATAAATGGCCCCATAAAGCTCATCGGTATAATCCAATTCTCCAGAAGCCCTGAGATCCTAAATTGATTTTTTGATATTTACACCTTTGGCTGAGCTTTCCCCCATCCAGACAGGGTGCTCGTTGATGCTTTTAGCTTAGCAGCTATAGTGAGGAGTGTTTAAATAAAAAAAATTCAAATCAGTTTGGGAACTGTGCTTCTTGAGACTTGGATGACGATTGAAAAGCTGTATGGAGCCAACTAGTATTTTTTTGGTTGTTTTTTTTACGCTTTAAAACAAGTCCCCATCTCCTTAAGTTGTTTGGGAGAATGCGGCTGCAGTATGTTTGCTGTGAAGCTCCAGAAATGTTTTGTTGACTACGAAATGTCACCAGACCACCAGACAAGGTTAATAGTTAATATAGATAATTGGTGTGATTTACAACATAACTAGACTGTTCTGAACAAATGCTGGGCTTGAAGATTATGGGGTACTGGAGGCAACAATAAATTTTGTATTCAGGCAAAATAAGGCAGTTACGTTTGGACATACATATTTGTTGTTTACTGATAAAATGATTAGGAGTCTGGCAAAACAGTATTTCCATAGATAATAAAAACAAAGGTCACTTATGTGTAGCATGGGTATTTAGTATCCCCTTGATGTTAAGGCAACATTATCTAACTATTAACACCATTAACATTCATTGCCATTGCTGCAATTCCCAAGCCAGTCCCAGAAGTTGATTCACATCTAGACAATTATTTGTATAGCCCATTGTTTGTCAGCCAAAGATATATTTTGAATTTGTGGGTAGTTGAAGGGATTGATTGCAGCTAAAAGATGCCAGTCATATGATCAACAACACCTGTAGTCTGGTTGATTTTTTAAATTTATTTATTTCAGGCTCTTTTGAAATAAATCTTTAATCAATAAAAAAATTGCACTACATGTTACAATATAATACATCAAATCTACAGACACGCTTAAATGCTCTGTCAACTTTTCTCAGCTGAACCACCTCTGAAATATGAACAACCCATACTGCTCATCTTAACAGTCACTAAAAAAACAATCTTACTAAGCTGAAAAGACAGAAATAAGCTGTCAACATCCCAATGGTGCCTTCTGTTAACTGAATACATTTATATGAAATACAAATAGCATTTCAAAAAAATAACATCCACATAGATTTTTTTTTTTTTACAGATGTTGGACCACATTCATTCATAACACTTTCATACCTAACACCAAAAAATATACATACACACACGGACACATCCCATAGATTTTAATAGATCTAGGTAGTGAACACACTATCCAATGTGCGTCCAATGGGAATTGCTCGCCAGCAGTGTTGGGAGTAACTTGTCTGCCGAATTGGCATATGACGATGTCTACAGTAAAACATCGTGATGGACGATGACATCGTTGTTTCCAAATTTAAGGCATTGTGTCCCCTCAGTGTTTTGTCGTAAGGCAGCAGTTGCGTATTAGCTCACACTGTAGCCGTCGCTGTTTCCTACTGTTGCGCTTACATGAATCTCCAACTGTCTCAACCTGCAGAGGAAACCGACATACATCCCTGTGCCAGGTTCAAAAGCATCCTCGTCTCCGCACCACATGTCCGTAACTTAACTTTGTTCAGCCTCGCATGCATAAAACAATGGTGGCCAACTAGCCAAGGAAGCTAAGCTAAGGTTACGATGCTCAGGGATTAGTAGTCGATGGCTGTTTTTGTAACGAGTAATGTAACGTGTTAGTTCTTCAATTCAAGTAATCTGTTTTTTATTTAGTTTTTTATAAAAGTAATCTGTTACTGTAAAAAATTGCTGTCTTTCCTTTTCCTTTACTTTATGCTCACAACATTACTATTTTAAAACTTCATTTCTACTTCTCAAAATTTGTATTCTTTAATATGGCCCTAAAACTTTTTTGTTGTTTTAAAAGGCCTTTATGCACTTTAATTGTTTGTGTGTCGGAATGAGTTTTGTAAAAAAAAAAAAAAAAGCCCAGGCACTTTTAACATATTTGTGCTTTGATCGTAACGTAATGAGTTACTTTTAAATGTAACGTTACCCAACACTGCCCGCCGGGCACAAAAAGCTTTTTTTTCTAGTGGCCACTAGGCGAAACCTATCTAGGTTCTGTTAAAATCTATGACACATCTTCAGCCAGGTAACAATCCCCCCATACCTGGTGACCTCAGAGCCTCCACTTCCATGTACGTCAACTGTGGTATACACAGCGCTCGAGCCTGTCTGTCTGTCTGTGTCATTGTTTTTCCTGTCTATCCTTGTGGCTGAGACAGAGACACCATTCACCCTATTACAAGACACTGTACTATCAAACTGATTTTGAAGTTGTTATTAGATACAAAAATGATATAATGTTTGTTTACTTTTCATTTTGTCACATAATTTGTATCATGTCAGATCCTGTCAGATTCCTCTGTTTGTCCTACCTGTTTCTATCATCATTATATCTGTAATGTCACTACTGTTCTGCATCAAAAAACAATGTATCAAAGAACTTTAAAAGTGGGGAAACATAATAGTAACTTACAACAACACAACAACAGAAAGGTAATTAAAAGTACAAAATGGCAGCAAGACCTACAGCATACTGAACATTTAATAAACCAAGCAGAAAGAGTAAGTGATGGTTTGGTAGGCAGCTCCATCAGGCCGTCTTCATCAGTGAGCCTCTTTATGATCTCAATCCAGGAGGCCGTTCATTAACATAAACTACAACAAACAAAACGGAAATACTGTTACAATAAAAATACTTTTGTAATACTATTCAAAAGTTTTAGTACTGCAGTTATTCTAGAGTGGGAAATACTGCAATTGTATTCTTAATTGATAACATAATCTAATAACCTAACAGCTAAATATCATACATAGTTTGAAGCTGCTGAATGTGACAGTTGTGGAAAAAAACAGTAAATCTAAAGTTTACTCACTTGCTGTTGATTCAAGCTTCACATCTTCATTCACATCACTGTGGAGAAAAAAGTGAAGTGATTACAGTTAGGCAACACAAAATTATGTTGATGTACAGGAAATTAAAACTAATTTCTGTGAATTAAACTCAAAACAATCTGACAGTCAAACTGGAGCAGGAGATCAGATGCAAATGATCTTTACTTTCTGGACTTTCTGCGCTTCAGAGCAGAGATCTGGTAGATGACCACAACTGTGATGATGATGATGATGATGCCAATGGTGATGAAGCAGAGCCGAACAGCAAAGACAAGTCTGTTTCTGTTGTCTGTAAAATGATGGTTATAAGAGAAGAATATAAAAGTGGTAGCATTTATGTTTAAAATACAATTTACATAAATGGATGTGTGCACTGTAAGTCAGAACAAAATGTGTGAAATGATTTAACAGAACGATGTGCGACAGTGTGTGGCATTAATTAAAACTGCACGTACACTTTGTGTCATCATGCTCTATGGCGGGGAAGCTCTCATATTTTCCATTGAAAGCAGTCACCTGGAAAGAGAGAAAATCTGTTTATCAGGGATTAAAGCATTTGAAGACAGATGAGGAATAAAGATGGGATCATTTTGTGTCTCCAAAAATTTGGATCATACAAACCTCCACTCTGTAGGTAGTAGAATAACTCAGATCTTTGAATTCAAAATTACATTTGTCTTTTTCAAGCAGCTTCTCAGAGTCACCACCAAGATAAAGACGTGCACGGTATTTCCTGTTAGGTCCATTAAAACGTCCTCCATGAGCACAGATTACTTTAATCTCATTATTCTCTGGATTAGACAGCAACAGTGAAGTAACACCATCTGGTACTGTTAGAGAGAAAAACAATCTCATTTACCTTTAGATACAACGCTGTGTGCTTACTCACAGTGATATTATAGTTTCATTTAAACAGAAGCTTAATCACTCTTTAGTGTGTTGCTCTGTTGGTTGTGCTGGTTGTCAGTAATGATACAAATACAAAATGTGCAAAGCAAACAAAATAATTCATTTTGCACGTAAACTCAAATGCAAAACAGGTATAAAAATATCAGAAAATTAGTATTATTCCTTAAAGTTGTCATTCTGTATTCTTAAATCTTCAAAGATGCTATTTGTAAGAAAAGTGGATTTTTGACTCGCACTCCCAACTCGTCAAAAACTGATGCTTTGGGAATGAGACTCAAAAATCAACTTTTCTTACAAATAGCAACTTTAAATGATGAGTGAATAAAAACAAATGTTTAATATTAAAAAATGAACTGAAAGAATATTTTCGAATTCCCTTTCAAAGTTAATATTCTAAAGTGGATCACTAAGAGAAAAAGTCATTATTTTCCACATACAATGTTCATTGTAGTAACTGATTACAATTTAACCCTGAACAATAATGTAATCCTCTAAACGACACTCTCAAGACACCAGACTCTCTGCACTGCAGCACCTTGGATAAACAAACAGTAACAAAAATAAAAACTTCAACAACATGTGAAATACAAAGGATGAATGAATAAACAGTCAGGATAGACTGTTTGTATTATACATGTGTTGCTGTAATCTCTTCCAAAATGTTTTATTTTGACACTTACCTCCAATCTCAGTTTCCTGTGTAACTTCAGGTGATTTACCCACGGGGTTGTCGTTGTATTTGGGTTGGACTTTACAGGTGTAGACGGTGTATGGTTCCAGTCCATCAATCTCACATGTTCCTCCTTGTGGATCTTTGTTAACTACAACTGTAACACAGTTTCATTAATTCAATCCATCAATCAATCAATCAATCAATCAATCAATCAATCAACCAATCAATCAGTGAAAACAGGCTAAATATATAGAATCAGACTTGTTTCTGATGAACAACCAGCTCATCTTTAACTGTGCAGCAACTTTTAGCTGTAAATATTTTTTCTGACCTCGTTCGTTCGTATAGAAACAAAGATATTAATCTGACATTTCAGTGTTATTTCTGTGCCATATTTCATGTTGTGTCATAACTTGTTGACCTGCAGCAGGTTTTTTACACCTGCTGTCACTCAGCACGCTGAAGCATGGAGCACTTTACTGAAGGTCAATGGAGGATTCTGATGTCCACAGTATATTTCACTATGTAGGTCAAATGGTCACTAAAATGACCTCCAAGGACTTTCAAAGATGCATTCCTGTGAAGTGAATGAAATAATTATAAAGTTAGTCTAAATAATTTTACTTACATCCAGTCACCCGTTTCTGTTTGTTGTCAGCACGTGAGCAGCTGCAGTCATAATAAAGATTTGAAAGATTCTGAAGAACAGCTTGACAGTTGGTACTGGTCGTGTTCCAACTCAAATGGATGGAGGTGTCGGTTGCTCTCTCCTCTGTGTAGATTACTTTAAGATCTGTTCGGACACATTATGAATCTGTAACACTGAGTATCTGGTGTTTTGTCCAGAGTTATCTTAGGATACAAGCTGATTGTTCTTATCATTGCACTTAGGTAAAGTGAATCTCAACATACCACAGTCAATCCTGACAGGGATATCAGTTGTGTTTATTATGATGTCATTGTTGATGCCCTTAACGTGACCGATACAGCTGTAGTCTGTGAAGGGCTCCAGCTTAGACAATCCCTTGATTTGTCCATTTTCTGAGGAGAAACAAGAATTACAACATTTCTTCAACAACTGCTTCAACACAGTGCCTGTGAGCAGTTACACTTTGGGGTTAGATTAGATTCAGATTAGATTAGATTAGATTCATTAGATTCTACAATAAGTACATTTATCACAAGAAAGAAACCACAACATAACACTGTCGATAAAGAATGAAAAAATAGAAACAATTTTCAAGCCCTCGTCTGAGCATAGTAGATGCTATATATCAAGGATACATTAAGTACATAAGTGCTATGATTTAAGTGCTAAGGGTAAGAACACACAAGTGGGAGGGAGTCATGCTATGCTGGGTCAAGGTGAAGTCTGAAGTGAGTCTTGAGTCTTTAGCGGAAGATGGCGAGTGACTCTGCTGTCCTGACATTGGTCGGGATTTCGTTCCACCACTGATGCGCTGGAACAGAGAAGAGTCATTACTTCGCTGAGCGACCTTTGTTTGCCCTCAGCAACGGTGGTACCAGCCGGCCAGCTGATGTAGTGGAGTGAAGTGCTTGTGCTGGGGCGTGTGGTCTGACCAGTGTTTGGAGGTAGATGGGTGCAGTTCCGTTGACGGCCTTGATGGCCAGCACCATGGTCTTGAATTGGATCTGGACTGCAACAGGAAGCCAGTGGAGGTCACGGAGGAGGGGGGTCACATGGGAGAATTTGGGTAGATTGAAAACGAGGCGCGCTGCAGCATTCTGGATATACTGCAACGGTTTAGTCGCAGAGGCTGGGAGTCCAGCCAAGAGCGAGTTGCACTAGTCCAAGTTAGTGTTGTCACGATACCAACATTTTGGTATCGATACCGGTACCAACATGTATTTCGATACTTTTCGATACTTTTCCAAATAAAAAGAGAACACAAAAAATGTCATTAATGGCTTTATTTTCATAGAAAATCTTTAAAATCTTAGAACTATACATCAGTAAATAAAATGAAATACCATAAAGACTCTGTAGTGAAAAGATAAAATGAAGGTGATGCATATGTCATACAAGCTGAGGCCTTAATTACGTTAAGATACATAACCTAAAAAATATTTTCATTAAATATAGCCTGTCTTATGTAGGACCAATGTCTTTAAATGATACGTTACATTACTATGCTGTACTCTTTATAACATATTAAATGGCTAAATGTGTATGTAAAAGTTTATTACTTTACTTTTTATTACTACTAAATATAATGATATAATATATAATAATATAAATAGGCTATTTAAACCAGAGAAAGTGGTAATTGAAAACTAGCTTTAATTCTTTTCCAGAGCTACTTTTGTGGAGAGTGAAGGGGGCTGGCGTTGCTTTTAACACTGAATGTGGCTTTTTTTTTCATGGGTATTACCTGTCGTTCTTTGAACTCCTTGTGCAGGTCTGGGTGCTTGTCCTTCAAATGTTTGGCCAGGTTGGATGTGTTTCCACCCTTTGCCAGACATGTTTTATAACACCGTGGTGCTTCGGTGTTTATGACTTCGCCATGCACTTCGCGCACCTGATTTGTCCGTAAGTTGCGGAGTGGTGACGGTTGCAGCAGCTGCCATTCTCTCCCTGCTCCTCTCTCTCTCTCTTTCTCTCCGTTATCTCTCCCTGTGTCCAAGCTTTCCTCCTGCTCCGTCTGTTGCTCCAGTAACTCGCTCGCTCCCTCGCTTGCTCTGACTTCCTCGCCTCGGCTCAAATTACAATGCGGTGACGTCACGCTGCGCCGTTACGCGGCAGCGCGGCGCTATATAAAATGAAATGAAAAAAGTACCGGTCTCATCCAAGCGCAGTATAGTACCTTTTTAAATGCGTCGGTACCGCGGTACCAATTTAGTACCGGTATACCGTACAAGCCTAGTCCAAGTGGGAGGAAAGACCGGATCCTGCGGATGTTGTAGAGGGCAAATCTGCAGGATCGGGCCACAGCAGTGATGTTGGGGGTGCAGGATAGTCTGTTGTCGAAGATTATGCCCAGGTTCCTCGCAGTCGATGAAGGCGATACTGTGACGTCCTTGACAGTGACTGACAGGTCCATGTGAGGGCAGTCTTTCCCCGGGATGAAGAGGAGTTCAGCTTTATGAAGGTTGAGCTTGAGGTGGTGCGCAGCTGTCCAAGCGGAGATGTCTGCCAGACATTCTGAGATGCGTGTTGCAACATGGGTGTCGGAGGATAGGGGAAAAGAGAGGAACAGTTGAGTGTCATCTGTTTAGCAGTGGTAAGAGAATCCATGTAATGTGATTGCAGAGCCTAGTGATCTAGTGTATTGTGAGAACAGAAGTGGTCCTAGTACTGAGCCTTGAGGGACACCAGTTTCCAGAAAGCAGGGTTTGGACAAGGAGCTATTCCACATGACCTGAAAGGTGCGATTTGTCAGGTATGATGTGAACCAGGTTAGAGCAGAGTCAGCGTCATATCTGTTGTTCTTGTCTTTTTTTACAGAGTGATCTTACGCTGCATACTGCCTTTAAGGATTTTCATGTAAATCAATGCATAGTGTTGGTGACAGACAAAGTCTCTGTACGTCTTGTCTTTCCACTTACCCTTACAGGTGTAATCAGTGGTGAGATGACACTTTGAAGGTAATGTTATTTCTATTTTTGCAGGAAGTTCAGGCTGAACTCTTGAATGTATCTCACTTTGATTTAAGAAATCTGTGGAAGATTTAAAACAGCACATACATTAAAACATGATGAAGTAATGTATCCACCACATGCAAAAATACAGGAGGACTCTGCGGTACATACCAACAGTGATGCTTTTGGTGAGGCTGAAGGAAGAACAGAACAGTCCTGAAGTGAAGGTTGTAGTCAAATCTGAGCAAATATCATTGAAACCAGGTTTGATGCAGAATGTTTTACTGTCACTTGTACACGACTCAGCTGGAATATCATCTGATGTTGACATTGAGGAGCTGATGTCCCATTCACTCTGGTAACAAACATATCCAGGGATGCATGATGCAGGGTTGCTGACGTCTGTAATGTCACTTTGACCTGCAATAGACAAGTGATGCACATATGGTAAGTTTCACACACAGGTCCACTTCTTAAAGTAAAAGTAAGTTGCAGTTCAACAGTATGAATTATTTTTACTTACTCATCCTAGATGTCCTTGTTTTTTGTTCAGTGATGCTGCTACAGGGTGTTTGTCCAGTGCCATTATTAAATGTCACATTATGCTCATATTCAGTACAGGGCTTCAGGTGTTTGATGTCACGTGATGAGATTTGATTGAAGAGCTCAACGTTGAATGTCTTTCCAGTCTCATGTTTCCCCCCTTCATTAATCTTTATGATGTAGTTACCAGGGGGAGAGCTTGTAATGGTAATCTGGAGGCCAAAGTCGATGGGTGTAACAGTGTAAGAACCTGCAAACAAAATCAACAGAACAATGAAATCAATGAGATTTCTTCTTAAAATCTCAGCTTGTTCATGTAGATGTTAAACATGCTCCTGAGCTGAAACAGAATGAAATCACTGAGAAACACTGAGAAATGTCACTATAATCTGTGCAAGTGTTTGTTAAGATGACGTAAGACTGATACTCACACAGTGGAGGTAGAGTGACTGGTGGGCCTGCTGTGGCTAGAGAATCAAATAGGATTAGAAAAGGAAAAATATTTGTATTTGATTTTAACACTTTGAAATAGCCTTCCAAAATAACTTCAAACATGCTGCATTTTCCTGCTAATGTTGGTGACCACATACATTCTGTTTCCTCCTGTTGCAAAGCTCCTTGTCAGTCCTTAGTCTCATTTATGTCTTCAACACATTTGTTTAAGCAAGAGATAAAAAACACAGCAGCACTGGGCAAGAGCATATTATAGGCTGATGAGGAAATGCAGTATTCATCTGCACGTGTTCAGTTGGACTTCACAGCCAGAATAGCAGAAAAGGAGTCGTGTTGAGAATTACCTGCTGCTCTGAGTTCAAATACTTCCTGGTTTTGGACTTATTGCTAAATTTCTGATAGTAAAACATCATCAAAGTCGCCTGAAGGTTGTCAACGTTCACAGGATTGTTTCAGTGTACAGTACAGTGGTACAGAGTCGTCATAATGCTGCACCAACAGCTACCTAGCTTAGCTTCTTCATAGAGTTAATTTGATTTTTAAACAAAAGTTAATAAAGACTCTGACTTGAAAAACTTGTTGACACATTTTTATAGCTTTCTCACTGTAAGACAACCACCTTTAAGTCGTTCATTTCCATTCTAGTTTATTTTGCGTTTCTCTGTCTTCTCTACACTATGCTTATAGAAAGTATAGAGCAACAAGTACGCTGAAATATCAATACAGCTCTCACACACAGCTAATTCACTTCACTGGTTTTATACTGGGCTGTGAATGCTGCCGAAGTACTTCAAGTGGTGCATAGCAGTGACGGAGGCTGTGGCCAGTGTGTTGCTTTTGTGGTGTGGACACTTGTATGTCACAGAAGCTCTCAGTGAAGGTTAAGAAAACGTTTCACACAGTTAAGTCGAGTAAAAGTGGAAGATGAATCTCACATATTCTACAGATCCTCTTCATACAGATTAGATTAACTCTCTAACATTTTGTTGGGGTTGGAAGTAACAAAGTACAAATACTTTATTTCTGTACTTGAGTCTTTTTTAAGGTATCTGTACTTTACTTGAATATTTATTTTTCTGATCATTTTTTACTTTTACTGCCAACATTTTAAGACAAATACCTATACTTTCTACTTCTTACATTTTCAAAACAGGCTCATTACTTTAGTTTGAATGCATTTGAGTGGAATTATCAATTATTTTTATTTGGTGTAATTTGGATGCCGCCTTCGCAACATCACAAGACTGATTCCAAGCTGTCAGTGTGACGAAACAACACAAAAGACGTAATAAGACAGAAACAGACAGAGGGAGACTCAAATGGGGAGAAAGGCATGTTTGACACTAACATGTATCTGCAGAAACCCTGCAGCCCTCTGCCTGTATTTTTATTATTTTCTCACTTTGTTGCTGCTCGAGGTGCTTTACCAAACAAAAATGTCGATATTTGACATCCTGTGAATGAGAATCAACAATCAAATATCTTTGTGGTGAGTTTAGGAACAGCTCTAACAAATCCTACTGATTCTACCTTGAAGTTTAATAGTCTTTGATTTATATTAACATGACGTGCTGTTCAGTTAGCTTTGCACAGAAATGGCTGGTAGAAATCTCCTTCAGAGGGATACTTTTTTACTTTTACACTTGAGTACACAGAGCTTGTACTTTATCACTTTTACTTGAGTAGAGAAGTTGAGTACTTCTACTTTTACCAGAATCTTTTTTACACTGCCATCTGTACTTGAGTAATGAGTGTGTGTACTTTTGCCACCTCTTAATGTTTGGTTCAGTCATCAAGTGGAAAATTACAGTCCTCACTCTCTGCTGCCTACGTGGTTTTCTGTTTAACTTCCGCGATGCTGAACCTCAGATTATCTGATATGTGCAGGAAGTATTGACTGTTATATGATTATGCCGAGTCTGACACATTGTGTATCTGAACTACATATTATATGTGTCTATTATTCTGTTATAGTTTAGGTCGTGATGTTTTCACGGACATGCTTCTTTTGGGTTGACTTATCTTCTGGTTGGTAGATTGTGGAAATGTTTCTTTGAATGTGCAGACAAACAGTAAGGCTGATGCCCACATTATTAATATTATTAAATGATAACCTCATGAGTCTTAACAAAGATACTCAAGGGTGCAGTTGCATTTTTGTCTTCCTTGCCTAAAAATGTTGCACTAAAAGATTTTGTTTTTGAAACTGTTTTGAGACTATTGGCTGTTAATAAAGCAACGTTGAACTGGAAACTATACTGATCTAAAATAGTGTTTTAACACTTTCAATATTCAAAAAGAAAAATTAGCAAATTTCACAAAACATCTTTTATCCCCACACTGTCCCATTATTAAAAAACAAAAACAAAAAATGATTATGATGATGTTGAAGATGGCTACTTACAGTTGGCCAAAGTGACTCCAGCCCAGAGCAGCAGGATCTTGACACAACAGAGACCTGCCATTTCCAGGAGTTGGGGTGTGCACAGCTACAAAAATGCAAGACAGTCCAATAGGGAGACATTCAATGACCCAAAGGGAAGTTGTATTTCCTCTCTATTTAAGGCTTAGAAAGAAATGACTTATTTCACCTTTTGACGGAGCTTTTTGCATGAACTATACCTTACCCGTGGTTTCAAGTCATCTGATTGGGCGTAATGTTGCACCCACAGTCTGGCTTCGCCTCCACTATATATTATGACAGGAAGCCCCATTTCTGGGGGCATGATATAGTGTTTTATCTACACCTAGAATCTATTTTCTTCATAGTTTTTTATTTTTTTTAATCTTTCGATTCATCACACAATAATGAAATTTAGTCATGACCTGCTCACCCCCATGCCGATGGAAGTTTCATAGTCCACCAAACATTTCTGGAGCTTCACAGCAAAAAAGCGCTGCAGCATTCTCCTAAACAACTGAAGTAGATAGGGACTTGTTTTAAAATGTAAAACAACAACAACAACAATAAATAAATAAATAAATAAATGGCCCCATAAAGCTCATCGGTATAATCCAATTCTCCAGAAGCCCTGAGATCCTAAATTGATTTTTTGATATTTACACCTTTGGCTGAGCTTTCCCCCATCCAGACAGGGTGCTCGTTGATGCTTTTAGCTTAGCAGCTATAGTGAGGAGTGTTTAAATAAAAAAAATTCAAATCAGTTTGGGAACTGTGCTTCTTGAGACTTGGATGACGATTGAAGAGCTGTATGGAGCCAACTAGTATTTTTTTGGTTGTTTTTTTACGCTTTAAAACAAGTCCCCATCTCCTTAAGTTGTTTGTTTGCTGGGCTTGCAGATTATGGGATACTGGAGGCAAGAAGGAATACATTTGCTGAATTTTGTTGCAGGACGTGGAACCACAACAACTGTTATTGGTCTGCTTGGATGCATCAACATTTTTTAGTTTCTCTTCCGGTGTGTAGCGGCGGTGCAGATTGCGCAGATTGTAACCTGTGGTATCCCCAGTAAACACACTGCTCTCTTTGGCTGTTGCAGTCCCTCCTGACTGGCTAGCTGCTCTTCTTATACTCCTCGTTTGGAGCCACTTTCCACTGCAGGAGTGTCTCTGGGCAAGAGAGAGCAGACCGGCTGAATGTCCAAATGGCAGGCTGCCCGTCAACGAGCAGCCCATTGGCAAACGCTGGCTTGCTGAAACCAAGTCGTTTAAGCTGGGTTTGTGTGGAGAGGCTGCCCTCCCTGCAGACATTGCCTGTCCGCTCTCTCTAGCTCAGAGACCCAGCTATGAGCTGAAGGAGTCTGTTTGTTAAGGGGAAAGTACAGCTGGCAATCTGCTTACTGCCACCAGCAACACAGACACGCCAGCGCACATATATAAGCTTCACAAAATAAACAGCTGCACAACGGACACCAAACTGCTGTTGCTATGTCTTGTGTTGTTGCACTTGCTTAATGTTTGGCTGTGTAAGCAAAGTTATTGACTTGCCAGATTTTGATCATAAGGCAAGTCAGCAAGTTCAGCCAATAGCATGTTATAGCTATGTGTTATTGTCCCTGGTTCAGGTATCTTTAGTTGGTATTACTGTCAAGTTTTGTTTTGTGCAGCGTTCGTGCAAACTTTGAGTGCCGCATAGCAAAAATGCCTGAGCATACATGTTTACCTCAAGAATGATGTTTTTTAAGACATTAGTACAGGACATAAGACATAGTTTTTTTTTTTTTGTATTTAGCACGTAATGTGCCATTACTTCTGAGAAGTCATTACAGAAACCTGGAATTTGTATTTATGACAGCTGTGATGCACTCAGAAATTGTGGCAGGGAGAGGGGCGCAAATCACACAAAATGCAAATTATTAACTGTAATGTGAGCTCCATTAACATTCATTGCCATTGCTGCAATTCCCAAGCCAGTCCCAGAAGTTGATTCAAATCTAGACAATTATTTGTATAGCCCATTGTTTGTCAGCCAAAGATATATTTTGAATTTGTGGGTAGTTGAAGGGATTGATTGCAGCTAAAAGATGCCAGTCATATGATCAACAACACCTGTAGTCTGGTTGATTTTTAAAATTTATTTATTTCAGGCTCTTTTGGGGATTAAAAACATCAATAAAAAAATTGCACTACATGTTACAATATGATACATCAAATCTACAGACACGCTTAAATGCTTTTCAACTTTTCTCAGCTGAACCACCTCTGAAATATGAACAACCCATACTGCTCATCTTAACAGTCACTAAAAAAACAATCTTACTAAGCTGAAAAGACAGAAATAACCTGTCAACATCCCAATGGTGCCTTCTGTTAACTGAATACATTTATATGAAATACAAATAGCATTTCAAAAAAATAACATCCACATCGATTTTTTTTTTTACAAATGTTGGACCACATTCATTCATAACACTTTCATACCTAACACCAAAAAATATACATACACACACGGACACATCCCATAGATTTTAATAGATCTAGGTAGTGAACACACTATCCAATGTGCGTCCAATGGGAAATGCTCGCCAGCAGTTAGGAGTAACTTGTCTGCCAAATTGGCATATGACGATGTCTACAATGAACCATCATGATGGACGATGACATCGTTGTTTCCAAATTTAAGGCATTGTGTCCCCTCAGTGTTTTGTCGTAAGGCAGCAGTTGCGTATTAGCTCACACTGTAGCTGTCGCTGTTTCCTACTGTTGCACTTACATGAATCTCCAAATGTCTCACCCTGCAGAGGAAACCGACATACATCCCTGTGCCAGGTTCAAAAGCATCCTCGTCTCCGCACCACATGTCCGTAACTTAACTTTGTTCAGCCTCGCATGCATAAAACAATGGTGGCCAACTAGCCAAGGAAGCTAAGCTAAGGTTACGATGCTCAGGGATTAGTAGTCGATGGCTGTTTTTGTAACGAGTAATGTAACGTGTTAGTTCTTCAATTCAAGTAATCTGTTTTTTATTTAGTTTTTTAATAAAAGTAATCTGTTACTGTAAAAAATTGCTGTCTTTCCTTTTCCTTTCCTTTATGCTCACAACATTACTATTTCATCGTGTCGAAATCTCAAAATTTGTATTCTTTAATATGGCCCTAAAACTTTTTTGTTGTTTTAAAAGGCCTTTATGCACTTTAATCGTTTGTGTGTAGGAATGTGTTTTGTAAGAAAAAAACAGCCAGGGCACTTTTGATTTTGTGCTTTGATCATAACGTAATGAGTCACTTTTAAATGTAATGTTTCCCTGACACTGCCCGCCGGGCACAAAAAGCTTTTTTTTGGCTGCAATACCAGGAGTGGCCACTAGGCAAAACCTATCTAGGTTCTATTAAAATCTATGGCACACCAGCCAGGTAACAACCCCCACATAGCTGGTGACCTCAGAGCCTCCACTTCCATGAACATGTACGTCAACTGTGGTATACACAGCGCTCAAACCTGTCTGTCTGTCCGTGTCATTGTTTCTCCTGTCCTTTTACATTTTATCCCTGTTTCTATTGTTATCTGATGTCACTACTTTTTTTAGCACCAAAATAATTAAAGAACTCTAAAAGTTGGGAAAACAATAATAATAACTTTAATTTTTTCATAGCCTCTTTCAAGGTACCCAAGGACATTTTACACATATGGAAGCAGGCCATTAAGTTTAATTATCCAACTTTAATAATAATAATACTAATACTGGAGGTCTTAGCTACAAAACAAACAAGGTAATTAAAAGTTTTGGAGTAAAGTTTCTAAAATGACTAAAACACCTACTACATACTGAACAACTTAAAAGCACCAACAGTTAATGATGGTTAGTTGAGCAGATCCACCAGGACTTTCTTCATTAGCGAGCTTCTTTACGACGCCATCCAGGAGGTGGTGCATTAACATAAACTACAACCAACAAAAAGGGAACATAATATGTGTTACTCATACAACAGGTCTTATGTAAAATCCCATTAATACGTTTTAGTACTGCAAGTTATAATAGTTCAAAAAATACTGTAATACTGTATTCCTTATCTACAGCATGTAATCTAACAACCTAACAGCTAAAACATCATCTGTATTTTGTAGCCGCTGAATGTGACTGTTAAGACAATCGTAGAAAACAAAAACAAAAACAAAAATCAAACATGAAAATAAAGAAAACTAAAGTTTACTCACTTGCTGTTGATTCAAGCATCACATCCTCATTCACATCACTGTGGAGAAAATAGTGAAGATTGGATGAAAAATATTAAAGTCAGCCTGTATTTTAAATAATATGTAATGTTTTATGATGGGATACACGTCGTAAACTGTGTCTGTGTCCAAACATATTGCTTCATGATTAAATTGCACTGTTCTCTCTGATTGCCTGTATGTATGTATACTTTATATATAATGTCCTTGAAAATTGTCCCATAGAGCGAAAAAACTAGTTCCCATGTCATTATCCTGCAGATAATTACAGTGGTGACACTACATCTGTTAGTAATGCAAAGTGATGATGATAAACAGTAAATTAAAACAAATTTCTGTTAAATAATCCCGAAAACAATATGACAGTCAAACTGGAGCAGGAGAAGAGATTTAGTAAAATTATTTTTACTTTCTGGACTTTCTGCGCTTCTGAACGTAGATCTTGTAGGCCACCACAGCCAGTGTGATGATGATGATGACGATGATGAGGAAGACCAGAAACCCAATCAGTGCTTTGTCATTGTCTGTAAAGTGATGAGAAAATAATATTAAAGTGGTGGCATACATGTTTAAGATACAATGTAAAGAAAAGTTAGTGTGTACTACAGGTCAGAACCAAATGTGTGAAATGATTTAACAGAACGATGTGCGACATTTTGTGGCATTAATTTAAACTGCACGTACACTTCGTGTCAATATGCTCTATGGCGGGGAAGCTCTCATGTTTTCCATTGGAAGCAGTCACCTGGAAAGAGATAAAAATCTGTTTATCAGGGATTCAAGCATTTGAAGACAGATGAGGAATAAAGATGGGATCATTTTGTGTCTCCAAAAATTTGGATCATACAAACCTTCACTGTGTAGGTGGTAGAATAACTCAGATCTTTGAATTCAAAATCACATTTTTGTTTTGTTTCTTCTTTAAGCAGCTTCTGAGGGTCACCATGAGGATAAAGACGTGCAATGTATCTCCCGTTGGGTCCATTAAAACTTCTTGGAGGACCACAGGTTGCTTTAATCTCATTATTCTCTAGAGTTATCAGTGTTGGTAAAGAAACAGTATCTGGTACTGTAGGAGAGAAATAAAAACATTAAGCGTCAGATACAGCGCTGTGTGCTTACTCACAATTAAAGTGTGTTAATATTATAGTTTCCTATAAACAGAAGTTTTAACAGTGTTTAGTATGTTGCTCTGTTGGTTGTGCTGGTTGTCAACAATGATACAAATACAAAATGTGTAAAGCAAACAAAGATAATTTAATTTACACTGAAAACTATTTTTTGATTTGATTTTTAAAATCAAAGGTATAAAAATATCAGACGATGTAATATTCTTTAAAGTTGGTATTCTATATTCTTGTCTTGTTTTTAGATGATGAGTACATTTAAAAATAAAGTTTTAAACCTTTTTTTTAAAGATAAAAATGGAAAGTATATATTTTTAATTCAATTTTAAAGTTCTATAAGTTTATTAAAGTGTAGAGAAACGGTCATTACTGATCTGATTTAATTAAAGTTTACTTTGAATTTTTAGTACAATACTCTGATTAATCTCAGACTGAAAAATATGATAATACTCTGAAACACAAGACTCTGTTCACTGCAGCACCTGAGATAAAGAAACAGATCAGAACTGACGAAGCTGAAAGATGTTTAATGTTGATATTTAAGTAATAATATCCACCATTATTGACATGTGAAGTCAATAATTACTGTACATTCCCGGTACATACTGTGTGCAAGGCCCCTTCTTCACTAATTATTGGAGCTACATCATGAAGCTCATCATCATAGCGTGATGTTCTTATACTGTCGGCCCACATAATCTAAACTGGTATTAATATCAGGGAATGATAAACTGTCTGATGTCAGAATTTAATGATAATTAATTAGCCCAAAGTAAATGTTGTGTTGATATTTCAAATTAAAATATTCATTTAGTAAATTTATTTCTTCTACTCGAGCCATAACGTGATGACACATGATGTCAGTTTCACTGTATGTTCTGAAGAAATGGTTTCATAAAGAAATTAACTTTTACTGCCACACAGTTCTAACTTTATATTCAACAACATGTGAAATACAAAGGATGAATGAATAAACAGTCAGGATAGTCTGTTTGTATTATACATGTGTTGCTGTAATCTCCTCCAAAATATATTATTTTGACACTTACTTCCAGTCTCAGTTTTCTGTCTAACTTCAGCTGATTCACCCACAGGGTTGTTGTTATATTTGGGTTGGACTTTACAGGTGTAGTCGGTGTATGGTTTCAGTCCATCAATCTCACATGTTCCTCCTTGTGGATATTTATTAACTGCAACTGTAACACAGTTTCATCAATCAATCAATCAATCAATCAATCAATCAATCAATCAATCAATCAGTGAAAACAGGCTAAATATATAGAATCAGACTTGTTTCTGATGAACAACCAGCTCATCATTAACTGTGCAGCAACTTTTAGCTGTAAATATTTTTTCTGACCTCGTTCGTTCGTAGAGAAACAAAGATATTAATCTGACATTTCAGTGTTATTTCTGTGCCATATTTCATGTTGTGTCATAACTTGTTGACCTGCAGCAGGTTTTTTACACCTGCTGTCACTCAGCACGCTGAAGCATGGAGCACTTTACTGAAGGTCAATGGAGGATTCTAATGTCCACACTATATTTCACTATGTAGGTCAAATGGTCACTAAAATGATCTTTCAAAGATGCATTCCTGTGAAGTGAATGAAATTCAGTGAATTATAAAGTTAGTCTAAATAATTTTACTTACATTGGTTGTGACCAGGTGAGCAGCTGCAGTCATAAGAAAGATTTGAAAGATTTTGAAGAACAGCTTGACAGTTGGTACTGGTCGTGGTCCAACTCAAATGGATGGAGGTGTTGGTTGCTTTCTTCTCCGTGTTGGTTACTTTAAGATCTGTTAGGACACATTATAAATCTGTAACACTGTCCAGAGTTATCTGAGGATACAAGCTGATTGTTCTTATCATTGCACTGAGGTAAAGTGAATCTCAACATACCACAGTCAATCCTGAAGGGGATATCAGTTGTGTTTATTATGGTGACATTGGTGATGTCCTTAACGTGACCGATACAGCTGTAGTCTGTGAAGGGCTCCAGCTTAGACAATCCCTTGATTTGTCCATTTTCTGAGGAGAAACAAGAATTACAACATTTCTTCAACAACTGCTTCAACACAGTGCCTGTGAGCAGTTACACTTTGGGGTTAGATTAGATTCAGATGTGGACAGCAAATAAATAAATCATCTGTTCAGAGTCACAATACCTCGACTTCCTCTTACCCCAAAAGTTTTTAAATTAAACAGATTTTTATCATCATATGTTTTTTTACAGAGTGATCTTACAGTGCATACTGCCTTTAAGGATTTTCATGTAAATCCATTCATAGTGTTGATGACAGACAAAGTCTCTGTACTTCTTGTCTTTCCACTTACCCTGACAGGTGTAATCAGTGGTGAGATGACACTTTGAAGGTAATGTTGTGTTTATTTCTGCAGGAAGTTCAGGTTGAACTCTTGAATGTATCTCACTTTGAATTAAGAAACCTGTGGAAGAAAACAGCACAGACATTAAAACACGATGGAGTAATGTCTCCACCACATGCAAAAATACAGGAGGACTCTGCAGTACATACCAACAGTGATGCTTTTGGTGAGGCTGAAGGAAGAACAGTTTCCTGAAGTGAAGGTTGTAGTCAAATCTGAGCAAATATCCTTGAAACCAGGTTTGATGCAGAATGTTTTATTGTCACTTGTACACGACTCAGCTGGAATATCATCTGATGTTGACATTGAGGAGCTGATGTCCCATTCACTCTGGTAACAAACATATCCAGGGATGCATGATGCAGGGTTGCTGACGTCCGTAATGTCACTTTGACCTGCAATAGACAAGTGATGCACATATGGTAAGTTTCACACACAGGTCCACTTCTTAAAGTAAAAGTAAGTTGCAATTCAACAGTATGAATTATTTTTACTTACTCATGCTAGATGTCCTTGTTTTATGTCCAGGGCTGCTGCTACAGGGTGTTTGTCCAGTGCCATCATTAAATGTCACATTATGCTCATATTCAGTACAGGGCTTCAGGTGTTTGATGTCACGTGATGAGGTTTGATTGTGCTCAATGTTGAATGTCTCTTCAGTCTCATGTTGCCCCCCTTCATTAATCTTTATGATGTAGTTACCAGGAGTAGAGCTTGTAATGTTAATCTGTAGGCCAAAGTCGATGGGTGTAACAGTGTAAGAACCTGCAAACAAAATCAACAGAACAATGAAATCTCTTAGTTAATATAAACCACCTGATGAGATTTCTTCTTAAAATCTCAGTTGGTTCATGTAGACGTTAAACATGCTCCTGAGCTGAAACAGAATGAAATCACTGAGAAACACTGAGAGAAATATCACTATAATCTGTGCAAGTGTTTGTTAAGATGACGTAAGACTGATACTCACACAGTGGAGGTCGAGTGACTGGTGGGCCTGCTGTGGGTAGAGAATGCATTCAAAGAGGATTAGAAAAGGAAAAATATTCATATACTCTATGATCATAAAACATAGAAATAGTCAAAAGTCAAGTCAAAATAACTTCAAGCAGGTTTCACGTAACACAGTTTTATCACAGTCCTATACAAGAAGAAGTGTTGTTGGTTTGTAGATGAGAAAATTCCAACCTGTGGTGGAGGCATTCTCTGTGGTGGTGGGCGTGGTGATTGCAGGTGAGGTCTCGTTTTGAGTGCGGTTTGACGTGCTGGGTGAAGTGGTGGTGAGTGAGTGTGAGGTGTTTGCAGGAGAAGGACTGGCTGTAGGATGGAGAGCATGCTTGAGGTCACCTTCAGGTGGAAATACCTTTACTGCCAACAGTCTTACCTGATATAAAGCCTAAGTACTACTTCATGTTTCCAATTTTACTGTAAACTGAGGCTGAATACGTTACCAGACACGGTAGTGGAATTGAATGCTTGAATTGAGGAGTTTGAGGTGGGGGTAGGCGAGGTGCGTGGAGGTTTGAGGGCTGAGCTGGTTGAAGACATGACAGGAGCTGCTGTCATGGTGCTTGTAGGTGAGGTGATGACAGACTTGCTGGTTACTGAAGGTAAAGTGGAATCTGTCATGGTGCGTGGAGGTGAGGTGATGACAGACTGGCTGGTTACTGAAGGTAAAGTGGAATCTGTCATGGTGCGTGGAGGTGAGGTGGTTTTAACATCTGCATTCCGAGAAAACAAAAATCAGGCCAAACCCAATATCACAATATCCTACATCAATAAAAGGTGCTACATGTTTTATTTTCCCTCTAACGTTTGTGACCATACAGATCCTGTTTCCACTTGTTGCTCCTTGTCAGTCCTTAGTCTCATTTATGTCTTCAACACATTTGTTTAAGCAAGAGATAAAAAACATAGCAGCACTGGGCAAGAGCAGATTTATAGTCTGAGGAGGAAATGCAGTATTCATCTGCATGTGTTCAGTTGGACTTCACAGCTAGAATAGCAGAAAACGAATCGTGTTGAGAATTACCTGCTGCTCTGAGTTCAAATACTTCCTGGTTTTGGACTTATTGCTAAATTCCTGATAGTAAAACATCATCAAAGTCGCCTGGAGGTTGCCAACATTCACAGAATTATTTCAGCAGTGGTACAGAGTCGTCATAATGCTGCACCAACAGCTACTTGGGAACCACAATCAGGAAATAAAAGGTTTCACTGGCTACATTATCAGTTACTTCCTTGTTCATATGATGGAAACAAGGTGCATACTGAACCATCACAGAGTTTGACTCATCTAATTTCTGACAGCACTCGACACAGAATGGTTTCTCTTTGCATGGGAAACCATTCAGAAGCATGAATACATTTCAATAAATTGCTACTGTATAGAACTTAATAAATATAATAAACATGACGTACACTCAATGGAATACTTTCCTATGATTTCAGGGTCTAATTTCAGACCCTAAAATCATGGTATTCAGTAGATGTTATGCGGCAGATGCAGTAGAAGTTATTGTTAGTTTGCCTGAGCTCAGCTAAAAGGAAGCCGATTTAGAAATCAAAGAGAAAATACCTGCGAGTAAAGTTTCAACTTTTCTTTGCCACTCATGATATGAATGAGTATGATTATGTATGAGTTGAATGTGAATGAAAATCACAAATGCAGATTTGTTCCAAGCAAATGTTGTGAAAGGAGCACAAATAAGAAAGCAATTGATAAGTTTTGAACACAAATAACTGTGTCTAGTTTACTGTGGAACATTCCTCCACCAAAGGACTGCAGTCAAACAAACACATTATGTGGATCAAATTTAAACATCAGCTAACCGCGAGTTGTGGGTTGGGTGAGACAGGTCACTAAAATGGAGGCCCACATCAACCAAACTACTTACTAAAAGTGAGAAAATGTACTTCTGTCACTCACTGTACGTGGGACACATGATCTCCACTTGAAGAGGACACTCATTTATGACATTTTGCTGGCTTTGTTGCTGCTGTGGCCATGAAGAGATGAGACAGTGTAAAGCGAGTGTGAGGCTGAGGTGAAGCTATAGCACAGCCAGGCATAATTAGAATGACACATTCGATTCATTATAACAATTCAGTGTTATATATTAGGTAACTTGTGTAATGTCACTCACCTGTTAAGTTGTTACCTAGAAAAAGAGAAAAGGTGTAAATCATCACAGTCATGAAACATTCCAGTATACTGTATGTAATGTGCAGAACAAAACCTGAACAAAACTGATTGGCTGTAAATGTACTTTAACTGCAGTCGTTGCAAATGAAGAGAGAGTCACAACATCTTTTGTACTTTCCCTGGAATATAGTAAGTAATCAGTAAGTAGTCATTACTTACTCTCTTGCTCTGCACAGCACATAACATCATTTGTCCTAACAGGTTTTGTACTCTTTAGATATCATGCATGATGTCACCAAAGAAGAAGAAATATCAGGAACTTTTTTACCACCCAGATCATAGAAAACAGGTAGTGATGTAACTAGCCAGTAACCATGTTGATGTAAAGTCAAAACCTAGAGTCACCAACATTTCCAAGTCAACTGATGTTAGTTAACCATGTAAGCTATGTTTGCGTTACCCAGCTGACCCTGGCATCTGTTTGTCATCTCTATAATAGTCAGGTTGCCAGCACAAGTCAACATAAAATGGGTTGATAAGATGAAAATGTCGCCATCAACAAATTATGTTGTACGTGCGAAACACAGCAGGGTTGATGAGGAAACTGTTGTATCATTAGGGTTTCTGCAGAGGTCCGCATTGTTGTAATTGTATTTTTTTCTGACTTGTTGTTTTATTTTGTCCTTACTCTGGGAATCTTTCTGTTTTACTCGACTATTTAGTGTTTATTCTGTTAGATTGTCTCCCTGAGTTTCCTTTCGTTGCTGTGTCTGTCAAAGCACTTTGTAAACTCAGTTTTTAAAGGAGCGATATAAATTTAAAAAACACTTTAATTATAGATTATTACTTATTATTTATTACAGTGAGGCATCAACAGTAAAGTTCGTCTTAGGATGTTCTGCAAATATAACCTTTGAAAGTCAACATATCTGGTCATGTGTTTATTGAAAGAAATCAGAACTAGATGGTTTAATGAAATAAAATTCACTCAATACTTAAAACTAAAAATAAATGGGACTCTAAGTTTAACTACGTATTTGTATGTATCTTTTTCATCAGTGCATCATTGTGTTTTTGACAGGAAACTCCGACAACCAAACCCACGTCCTTGATAGCGATCTGATTTTATATAGTTTAAAGTACTGACGGATTACTACTACAAAGTCAGAATACATCTATGTCCTTTTAGTTTTAGAATTATAAATAGGAAGATTTTACAATATATTGATTTTAAAATGAAATTAATTAAACTTAAAGGTTACTGTGAGGTCAAGACTCACTTGTGTCTTAAATAAATTATATGGGGCTTAAAATGTTAAATTTACAGTGTTCAGGAATAAATATCATATATATTATTATTATTATTATTTTTTGTTATGCAGTTCTCATTAATACCAAAATATAATGTTCTGCATTACCTTCTCAACATAAATCTCTGTGGATTATGAAGCATTTAACTGTTTTTTAACAGTCACTAAAGTTTAATTAACTGTGAATTTAACATTTATTTATGAAGTATATATATCTTACATTGATATTTATTATATTTTATTATTATAATAAAGTGTTGGCCACAAAAGCTGATTCTTTTTTCTGTGTTAAATCAAATTAAATTAATTGTAGTCTTATTTATTTTGACTCTTTAAAATCCATTGTTTTTAATAAAGGAGAGTAGGCCACTGGCAGGTATTAATGACGATGATGAAATTAACTGCTTTCATACAGACTGGAGCGATTGAATTAGACATCTCATGTTCCCTTCAAATCCATAACAAATCTCCCAACTTTGTTTAAAAAAAACACATATGCACAAAATATCTAATATGTTCAGTGGGCCACTTTGGAACCTAAACTCTGTAAATTAGTCGATTTAAAGTTGCAGGAAAGATGCGTTTTAATTTGAAAGATGATAGCTCACTCATTGTTTAACAGATTTTACTAACGAGAAGTGGTGCGCTTAGATAAAAGTAATTTCAACTGTTTTGAGACTGTTGGATGTTAAAGTAATGTTGAACAGAAAACTAAATTGATCTAAAATATTTTTTGTACTTTTTTGATCCTTAAAAGTAAAAGTTGAATATTATATTAACTCACCAAACATTTTCACTACAACATATAATGTTTATTTAATTAAATATTACATCATTAAAAATCCGTAATTGTCTATCGTGGGACTGGACCCATCCTTTATTCAAGTCTTATGGAACTCCGTTCGGTAGTTTTTGTGAAATCCTGCAAACCAACCAACATACAAGAAAACAACGCACACGGATGATAACATAACCTCCTTTGCAGAGGTAAAAAGCCCATTACATTGATGCTGAAGATGGTTACTTACAGCTGGATAAACCGATGACTGCAGCCCAGAGCAGCAGGATCCTCAGATCTCTGACACCTGCCATATCAGGGAGTCAAGTTGTGTGTGAACGTTCAGGTCGGGAGAAAAGGAAGATATTCGCATGCAAAGACAAAAGTTTCACTTCCTCTTTACAGTGGTTATGGGTGTGAGATGCATCTCAACTACAAATAATCCCCTCAGTATATTTTCACATGTGAAAACATTTCTTCATGAAGAGTACTGTCGTCTTTGAAAATATCACTGCCTTTTCCTTATGGACTGGCTCTATCGCGACATATCAAGCTTTTAGTGGATTACTTACTTGACAAAGAGAGATGATTGTTGAGGCTCATCCCCAGATCGTCAAATGCTGATGCTTCGGGTTGGATGTCTTTCTCAAGTAACTTACAATTTGTTGCTTTAAACACTATCTGAGGCCTCCATCATAGTGTGCGTCTGGTATGTCAAGTTCTGTTTGCATCAGTTTGCTCTGTGATGGAATAGTTTCACAATTTCACAAAGACGTCTGTTTTGAAACATGAAACATAGAGCTAAATATTTTACTCTATTTAGCAGACTCTTTCCTGCTCTCAGATTTACAGGCCAACAGTATCACAGCCTGGCCAACAACTCGGCACAAGAGGGATGTTGTGTCTCTTCCATTAATTTCTACTGTGTTGTTAGTGTGTTTGAGGTCATTAGCTGAGTGTTTATGGTCTCCTTCCTTCTTGCCTCCCTTGAGTACCCACCCTCACTCCATTCTGTAGGTTCCCTCCACTCCACCCACCAAACTAACCCATCCCTCTGGGTCCTCCAAATCCCTCTTGGCCAGGGAGCAGTGGGGGTAGGCACGGGCTCTCTCACTGTAATGAACTCCACAGGGAATGCTGTTCAGTTTCATCACAGCAAAAATTGCTCCCATGGAGCCCTGAACACAGTGAAAACAAACAAAAGTAAATATCTGGAATTAATACACGGGTTGTTTGGCTATGGCCCCACCCTCATGGACTCCTCTGCTTCACAGTATAGACATAATTATGTATTGTTAGAAACTGGCTCTGCATTTTTGGGTTTAATGATGATGAACACTTTTTGAAAAAGTTAGGGAGCATGCTGTTTTTTTCCTGCTGTTTGCCATACATCCCGAATCCATGCATCCATATGTCCATCTTGTGGTGAAAAGTCTTCACTGCAGTTTGCTTCTGCTGGTGAGTCCTTTCAAAAATAAACATATAAATATGCTTGGGAGCTTTGTTAAACGTACACTCAAATCAAATCGACAGTGCTTATGCATGCAGTTATGTAATGCAGCTGTAAAGTAAAAACATTCAAAATGTAGCCTGTCAAGTAGATAATTTACTGTGCCATCACATATTTTACCCAAGGAGAAAATATAAATAATTAGAGTTTGAGATTAAATATGTCACTGCATTAAAGTAAAGGGTAAAGTGTGGTTAAAAAAAAAAATGAATGCGACAGACAAATGGGGAAATGCAGTCGAATTAACCAACTGATAATGTGGTCCAACAGAAACACAACTGAAACCAAATTCTACAGAGTGTCATAGCCTTTCTGTGAAAATTGCGGCCACGTTACTTCTGAGAACGAGACTACAGAGAAAGAGGAAGGCCTGCACTCATTCTTTGGAAAGGGTTTGAGTTGAAAGACATCATGATTTTAAATCACCTTACAAGTGTGGTGTATGTGTGTGTAGATTAAAGAAAGAGCAGGGAAGAAATAGCAAAATAATCTCTCAGCTCATCATTTGTCCCAGGTGAGCTCTGAGTGTTCTGAGGCAGAAAAATGGGGCCGTTCCAGAGGACATTGACTTGGATTTTTTTTTTTTCTGTTTGTTTGTTTTGTTTTTAGAAGCCTGGAATATCAATATTTTTTGCACATTTGAAATAGCTTGTGGCGCATGCTTGGCAATGGCAGCCCGAGCTTCAAACATATTAGTTTGCTGGGAGAGAAGAATCACCAGGGACGGTCTCCAAACACAAGCGGGAACAGCAGCCCAGTCCTGTTCATCATTTGAAAGCTTCTATTGTTTGAACTTGGGTAACTTTAAACAGGTTAAACTCATATTTAGAATGAAATGCTTGTCTTGTAGGCCTGCTCGGCTTTCAGGTTGGAATATTTGTCAGCGGCGGCTCTCCAGGGAAAATGTTGTGAGGTTCAGGTAGAGAAAAGACGGTCCCTGCAGTCATTTATCAGCTGGAAGCTACACCCAGCAGGCCGCAACTGGCGTCACTCATCAGCACTGTTCCTGACACACTAACATATGTGAAGGCAGGCACACACACACAATAAACACCACACGTAATAAGCATGTGTACGCTGGTGTAATGAGTAACTCTTGCTCTGCATGTCCTTAATCTGCAACCACCAGGCCAGCACAGAGGGGGCACAGTAAAGTACAAGCAGCCTGCAGTGAGCTGAGCCAAAATAAAAAGCCAAGTGGCTCACTAAACCCGTCAGGGGCTCTTAAAAGGCACGCACTTCTTCTCCCTCGTCTGTCCAGCAGCCCTACAGGAGCTTTATAAAACGCCGCCCCGCAAAACTAAACTTGGAAGCATCGGTCCAGCCTTCCGGAACCGGCGTTTTCACAAACTGTAAACTATTGGAAACAAATGCCGTCTTAAACGTGTTCAAAAGAAACCTGATCCTCAGAGACGCTTTACAGGTGGCCGGGGGTGTGTCAGACGTAGACAGCCCTCTCCAAATCACACCAACACACACACGCACACACACACACACACACACACACACACACACACACACACACACACATACACACACACCCACACACATACACACTGCTGGTTTTTACTTCCTATGTGAGACTTTAGTCACCCCACCTCCTCCCCTCTGTCTTGACCAGACTGCTGCCTGTAAATAGAGAAAGATGTCAGGTCTGGTCAGTGTGTATGTGTGCATAGTGTGAGTGTCTGTATTTGTACATATTGAAAGACTGCCAGCACGTTAGCAATTGTTTTCTTCCTAATGTACAAATATGATAAGCATATATAAGTGTATGAATATAAAATAAGTTTAAAGTATTTTGTTTCTCTAAATATCACTCAGTAACTTGGTACTCAGCTCCCAGTAACATCCCCAAAACAAATTTTAAATAATGACTGCATTAATCCTGAGCTCGAGGAGTTAATTTGCATGATACAAATTTGATCATCTAAACATTTAAGAGCAAATAAAACACTTAGACCCTGCTGACAGGATGCTGAATTAAAACCAGCTTTTATTTTTAGGTGAATGTTGTTTCAGTCAAACTTTATCATCTTGTGTTCTTGGCCAAAAGTCCCTGAGATTCTGCTGGTGATAAACATTTGTGGTTTTATATCCTCTTAAGTCTCCTATATTTCAACCGTATGCCAGACTTCCGAAAGGATTTCCCTCACTGTCACTAGCACATGTGCTCGGCTCTAGTAAAATAAGCACTCTGGCCATAAACTTGCCAATGAGCTGTCCCCAAATAACCACATCTGTCAGCTCAGCTTAAACAGGCCCTAAAGAGCCACTTTTAAAGATGAAGGGACCTCGCCGGCTGCACATAGACTCTGTCGGAGGAACTTGCCATGAAATAAAAAAACGTAGATATCGTGAGAAACATTTATGTGCTGCTTGAGAATGGAACACTCGTTCTTCTGATGTTTAAAACAAAAAGGAATTATTATGAAAAAATATTTTTTACCAAATAAACAAACAACAAACAATATTTATTGATTCTTCCCTTTGCAAATCAAAACTTTAAAGGGGCACTATGTAGTTTTGGAGAAGAACTTCAAACTCATAATCAGAATGTTATTATTTATATGAATGAGGTAATAAAACAAACTCAGAAATATTATTTTTTCCATTACTGAATAAACAAGCTGTTCTCAGAGGAAAATAAGGTCCCAGAATACTGTTTGAAGCTAGAAAGGTGGCAGGGTCCCCCACATATAAACAAAGTAAAACAGTTTGAAACCGTGTTGTCCTTTAAGGTCAGTTTGTTTATTCAATCATGAAAACACAGACAGTTTGTTTATTTAGGCATAAATAATTAGTCAATGAAGATCTTTCTACTCTGATTAGAATTTATTCCCCAAAGCTACGTAGTGCCCCTTTAAAGGTTTGAGGTTCTTTCTGAATCGATCATATTTTAACCATTAAAACGTACACTCATGCAACATTATGTAACACAACAGTTTGTCTCTAATTACCGTGGTACTAGAACTGACTTGGTTTTTATTGCCGGCCAAGTTAAATTTAAACCATCACACACTTGCACACAACTTGAGCTCACAGGCAGCTCTGCATCTCACCTCATAACAGTAAAGCCTGGGACAATAAACTGATTGCTGGTCTCAAATTTAGGCCACGCAGTTTGCGTCTCGTGAGTGATTTAAACACAGCTGCCGTGAGATGAGCGCAGGGGAGAACAGCTTTATGTTGTGAAAGGGAAGAGGTGGGGGCTGTTGTACCTGGCCATGCTGTGTTTCCTTGTTCCCACGGTCCTCTCTGTGCAGCAGCCAACCCTCCTGTACCCCCTCTGAAATTACAGAAACAAAATGTCCTCCTAAAACTACAGTTTAAAGGTTGCTGAGGAGGGAGGAGAGGATGGATGAAAGAGCACACAGGGAGTTGGGGTTATCCAACAGTATATCCGCGATAAGTTTTGGACGTCAGCTTTAAGGACAACCTTTAGAAAGGAGGCTTAAGACGAGGCATTGTCTGGTAAAATAACGGCAGTCAGTGTATGACTACAGTAGCTGCACCTGAAAGACAGGCGAGGAGCCAGACACACTTTTTCATGGTTCAAAAAAAAAAAGGGAAAAAAAGAGGATAAAATAAAAAACTTGGATCATCGTGAAATGCCGTCTGTTCTGGATATAATCAATAGCTAAAGAAGAATCCAGTTCAGGGTTGTCTCTCATATTTCAATCCCTGCTCTTCTGTGATCAATAAAAGTGAGCTGAAATCAAAGCGGGCCCTCTTTACTATTGTCTATTCAACGTTAGCAGACAAAGACTGAGGAGCCTTTGATCGCCCTGTCTGCAGGGCCCACAGCTAAACACAGACCCCATCCTCCCACTCCCACCCACCACCTCCAGGTGAGCAGTATGTGTGTGTGCGTGTGTGTGTGTGAGCTAACCAAAATGTTTTTTGCACACATACACGAACACACACACAAAACAAAAAAGCAGTTTTTATAAGAATCACAGAGAGGGATGCTATGAGGTTGTGCTGTCAGCTGGCAGGTCATCACACGAGCTGCTGGCCAGTGTTACTGTGTGTTACAGTGTGTGCGGTTGTGTTATTCCGCGCAGTACTTGCCTGTTTTGCTGTGGACAATTGTGTCCTCGTCTGTCGTCTTCCTCTAGTTTTCCTCTCTTCTGGATTCATCTTCCTCGTCTGTCCTCCTCTGTTTTACCTCTTTGTTCCTGTCATGTCCTCGTCTGTTTTATTCTTTTCTCGTCCTTTTGGAGTTTTTGTCTTCTTTTGTCCTTTTCCATCATCATCGCTTGTTCCTGTCATTTCCTCTTCCATCTCGCTCTGTGCTGTCGTGTTCTCCTCAGTTTGTCCTCCTCTGTCTTCCTCCTCGTCTTACTCTGTTTTCCTCCTTGTTTCGTGTTCATGTTCCCTTCCGTTTTGTTATTTTCTGCTCCGTCCAAATTTCTTTTGTTCTGTCTCAGCCACGATCTTGTCCTCTTGTCCTCTTTTGTTATCTTCTGTTGTCTTTTTGTTGGATTTATCTCCCCTTCAGTTTTGTCTTATTCTCTTCTGTCTTGCTTCTCTTTTGTCTTCTTCTGCCTTTATCTGTCCTGTCCTCTTCTGATTTGTCTTTTCTGTCCTAATTTTGGTCATTCCTTTTTTGATTTAACCCTTTCCTGTCACATCCTCTCCTGGTTTGTCTTCTTCTGTCCTGTCCTATGCTATGCTAACCCTTTTTTCGGTTCTATCATGTCCTCTTCTGCTTGTCATCTTTGTCTTCAGATCTTTTCTGTCCCGTTTTTGTAGGATTTATGTTCTTTTGTTCTTTTCCATCTCCTTCTTCCTCTTCACTTCAGATTTGTCTTTTGTTCTGTCGTGTGTTCTTACGTTTGTCCTCGCTTGACTTCTTCATTCCCATCCTTTTGTCCCCATTTCTTGTCATGTTGTCTGTTTTCACCTCAGTTGTCGTGTCCCCCACTCATGTGTCTTCATCTGTCCTGTCCCGTCCCCTTAAGTTTTGTTCTCCTCTATCGTGTTGATTTGTCTTCCTTTGTTCCTTCATGTCCTCTTCAGGTCTGTTGTCTTTTGTCCTTTTTAATTTTTTCTTCTATTCTGTTGCATCGTGTAGCCTTTAATTATTATTTTTATCTCTGTTCTTTAAATGTCCTCTTCTCTTTTCTTTTTTTTCTGTCCTTTTACCCCTCCTGTCCACTTCGGTTTTGTTCCCATTCAACCTTTTTCATTGTGCCTCATTTGGCCCTCCATCCTCTGTTGTCTCTTTCTGGCCTGTCCTTGTCTAGTTCATCCTCTTCTGTCTTCTGGCACTCAGGAAAATGTGATGGACATTTTTCAAGATTTTACATTTTATTAAGCAAAAGTGAAACAATCATTAGATTCAGCCCTAGTTCTTTCCTCCTCCTGAATTAACTGTCTTTTGTTCAAAACTGTCTCTTCCGATTGAGCACCTGTCCTTCTCTCTCCTGTTCTTTTCTCTTCGCCCTCTTCTCTCCTGTTTCCTCCTCTGTTTTGTCTCCTTGTTCCTGACATTCCCCCGTCTGTTTTGCGCTCTCTTGTCCCTTCCTCTTCTGATTCGTCTCCTCCTGCCTTGTCTTGTCCTCTTCCATCTTTTTCTGTCCTGTCCTCATCTCTTCCACGCAGCTCTACTGTGTTGCATGTTCTCTGACAGTTCAGAGGAGACACCAAAGCAGCAGGACCCTTCGACTCTCGACATGCACCTTGTTTACGAGTCCTAAACGACAGGCAGCCCTGCTGGAGCCTCCTGTGTCAGAGGAGGGGAGCGGGGGATCTGCTGAGGTTGAGCACAAACACAATCTTATGATGACAGCCCACATGAGCACACTCTAGATGAGCTTATTATATCAAGACGCACCAGTGCACGCAGGTGCAGATTAAAACGGATGCTTTCTTCGTTTGGCCACATGAGTGCATCACCAGAGTCAAGAAATGATGTCCATGTTGACTAAACACAATCTGAGGGATTAAAAATATAATATGTATTTATTCTGTATTAAGAGGTCTAAAAATGAGACTGTTGTTGTATAAATTGTTGAGTTTTGTATCCACCAAGCGCGGTCAATCTGTGCGGTCAATTTCAGGACAACACATGGTGAATTTAGTGGCCTAGCCTCGGAGGTCAGCTCCTCAGAATGCTGCTGCAGTCAGGCTGATAAACAGGAGTGAAGCTAAATCCACCTTTTAAGCGCAAAGGTTTAAAAGTAATGTCTGAGCTCTCCTCCCATCGGTGAACGGTTTAGGATCAGAGCAGAACCATGCTCCGTAAACATCTTTAGCTTTGTTCTGATAGAGAGCCCCCTAGTGGCAGAAGTTTCATGTTGTACATTTAACGGCCTGCTGACCACAGTCTGTTTATTAACAGGTGAGATACAGGGAAAGACAGTCCATGATATGTGTGTTTTTGTCAGTGGTGGACGAAGTACACAAGTATAATTGATACAAGAGTGTAATACAAGTTAAAGTTGTCCGTCATCATCAGTCATGAGGAGACTTTTGTTGTGAATTGGCGCTGCCAAAATAAAGATTGATTGATTGATTGATTGATTGATTGATTGATTGATTGATTGATTGATTGATTGATTGAGATGGCTATTCGGGTTAAACAAGCACATGACTTTCATTCAGAAGACCGCTGTTGATGTCCATTGTGAAACCAGTAGTCAACAGTGAATGTTTTTAGCTAAAGTAATTGAAGTTAGGTCACATACATATTGTAACTTACTTACAATACGTAGGTACATTTGAAGCTAACGTTACAGAAGTAACTTAAGTATTGGTGTCATTTACAGTCTCTACTGCTTTTTTAATAGGAAGATTTTGTCTCTATCACTTTTTAAAAGCATAATTTGTCAAAAATGTTCAGAAAAATAACTTATACCAAGAAATGTTAACCAACAAATACAAACTGCTGACTGACACACATTGGTGCTTTACACAGTGGATATAATATTGGTCCCATCAATATATGATGTTTAAGTTGTGCATGTCATGCATAATGATCTACTCTTACCTCATACTGATCCCGCTATTACATTGCCTTGAATTGTATATGTTGAAGACCATTTAAAAAATGTCTCTTTATCTGAGCCTTTATGTCCCCACCACTTTTCAACAGAAAGTGAAGCCCTTTCAGCGATTTTAACACAAACCATGATGTTTTCCTCAACCTAACCAAACAGTTCTGGTGCCTAAAACTAACCAAACTGTGACTGTACGTTAAAGGTTCAGTACGCCTATTGCTGGTACGCTGCGTGGCTTGTTTTTGGAATGGTTATTTTATGTTGTTTTGGGAGTCAGTGGCAATTGACCTCCGAGTTGCTTTCATATGAGGATGCGTTGAGTTGCATTGAAAATCTGTGAAATAAAAGTCTTATCAGCTAAATATCAAAAATAAAAATCATCCTGCAGAATAGTGTGACTGATACATTATATGACATGAGATTTCTGATACAGATGGACCGACGCAAAAACAGTCTTTTACTGTTGGGATAGTGAGATGATATATGGGAAAAGCCAATTTCTGCTTTTTGGAAAATATTAAATCATTAATACCTCCTTAGGCATCAACAGTAATTTGAATAACTGTAGAGGGGGAATCTCTGTTTGGAGGAACTGTTAACACTCATAGATATCTGAGGGGCCCCAACCAGACTGCAGGGCAAAATGTTTGTGAATCACTGGTTTAACACATGATAATAATGTGTTGTATTTTATGAGCTTACCTTGTGTTTTCTATGTTAAATACATAAATAGAAAAGTAACTGGTAACTACAACTGTCAGATAGTAAAAGTGGCTCGTCAATAGGGGGCGCTAGGGCGCCGCCCCTACTGTCCCGCATGGAGAAGAATCATATAGACCTTCACTGAATAAGAATTTATTTTTTTAAATGAGCAACCTAAATATTATACAGTTGGTGAGTAACATGTATAGTCTGAGAGGTGACTTATTTCAGGCTGACTCGATTAACACCGCTGGAAAGAGCTGATGTACAGTAGGAGCAGATGACATGGGAGATTGTAGAGAGTTGGAGGAGCCTAGAGTGAGTTGCGGAGAATAGCTCGAAATGGAGAAAGAAACACTGCAAGAAGAGCTCGGAACTGACCAACCGGACAATTGTAATAAAACAACAAGCGCAAGGCTGGTTTGCTAAGAAGTCGTGGCTAGTGAGGTCGGTCAGGTGTGACTGATTTAAAGCACTTTGCAGAGAAAGTGAAAAGGCATGAACAAGCTAAGAGCCACATGGAAAACGCTATGCGTCTTGGCATGTTTAGTCAAGTAAATATTGCTGCTCAGCTTGATGAAGGCTACAGAATAGGGATCCGAAGACAACGAGGAGGTTGACAGAAACAGGCACATCTTGTTTAAATAATAGACTGTGTAAAGTTCTGTGGTGTGTTTGAGCTCGCCCTGCGTGGCCATGATGAAAGTGTATGCTCAGAAAATCTGGGCGTTTTCAGAGGACTGGTGGATTTTGTAGCATCACTAGATGCAGCCATACAAGAACATCTGCAGAGTGCTGCTGTGTTTAAAGGAACGTCTCAGTCATTTTAGTCATTTTTCAAGCTAAAATGTCAAACATTTGCTGTTTCCAGCTTCTTGAATGTAATATTTTGCTGCTGTTCTTGTCATTTATGATAGTAAATGAAGAGTGTGTAGGTTTTGGACTGATGGTTTGACAAGCACGGCTCTGGTTTGCAAATAATTGTTCGCAAAGACTTTTTAATGAGGGTCATTTTAATGTGGTAATTATACTTTTTTGTGGAAAAATACCATAATATAGTAAAAGTGATCATGAGTACAGTACTTTAGTAAAATACATTGTCACTTTCCACCACTGCTTTTTGCGTATCGTTGTGGGTTTACATAATTGTGTATCACATGACATGCGTTTACCCAAAACCTTTAATTAACACCCTTGTCTCTGCTCCGTCACCATCACCAGAAAAGGTAAATCTGCCACCTCTCAGCCGCCTCTTCTCACCAGTCTGTCTGCTTGTTTGCCACTTGTTCTCCAACTTGCTCATCTGCCACATCCTCGTGTGTGTTTTGGGGGAACCATCAGCATGTGTTGGTGCGCTTGTTAAATACGCTGTCACTGAGGAACTGAGAACACGAACGGACGGAGAGCCAAATTAAAACTGTGCACATCTCCTTTCAGAGCCTGGTTTAGAAAAGGTGGAACCGAGCGACGTTTTTATCAAAGAAAGTTATAAAGAGAAATGTTTAAAAAGTCACGTCCACCAAGCGAGAGGCGACTGTTTTATTCATTATTTATGAAGCGTGCCGCCAGGTCTAATAAACACTGAGATGTGATTCAGATGCCTCAAAATTAATAGACGTCGTGAACTTTATCACATTCCTCTGTCGCGTTGCTGTGTAAGTCAGAGTAGATGTTCGGTGCAGAATAAGAATCATATGCATTTATGCAAGTGAACAAACATGAGGCAGGAAGTGTGTTTTGTGAATTTGTTTAAAGGCCAATATTAGCATATAGCGACAGACAGGAGTCCTGACTTCCATTCAAAACCGCCCGTCCACGCTGGATCCTCTAGTGCCAGTCAATCAGCCCACACCTCTGAAGCCATGAAGTGCACCGTTCAAACCTGGGTGAAAGGTTATATAACCTTTGAGCCAGGAGCTCTCCCTGCATTCAGGCAGCGGAGGGGCCTTGGTGAGCAAAAACTGGAAATAAGAAGATAAGAAAAGTTAAGAACTCAGATGCAGAGCAAGTTTTTCTCTCCATACGCCTAACCTTTAAGCCGAGTGCCCCCCGTGACTCCTGGATTCCTGATTAGTTTACAGTATACTCCCAAATCAGCATAATAAAGCGTGTGATGAGGCTGATGAGATCTAACAGTCTGCTCTTGTTTACCCCGCCGCAGCACCAGCTCCATCGCTGCATGTGTGTGTGTGTCTGACCCCGAGGCACCGAGTCACTTGATGCGTCTTGCATCTCTCTCGAACACACATTTACAAGCACACACATACACACGCACACACACACCCACACAACCCCCCCACTGGTAGAAATCCTAGTTGTGCTGCCGGATCTCAGCGGAGGCCGGGAATCCACATCCCCTTTAGGCTAGTCCTGGGGTGCATTTACTCCACACACACACACACACACACACACGAATATGCACGTGCACACAGAAACAAACACAAGCCCACAGATACATGCGCGTGCACATGCACAGACACAAGATGTATCTTAATGAGAGAAGGAGACGGTACTATGAAGGCGACAGCAGAATGAAACCTACTCACCAAGGACTGACCTGTGGTTCAGGGGCGGCAGCAGCTCGGCGGGGAGCTCCTCTCCCAGCGCTGATCAGAGGGCTGCACCACCGAGGCTGCTCACGCTGACGGCGCTGGAAAAACCAACTGATTAAACGCCACTGTCGCCTCAGCTCAGCTGCTATATGGAAAGAAAGCTTCCTCTCTTTTATATATTTTTTTTTCACTCACTGTTTGTTTGTCAGTCTCCTTTGTTTTCTTTGTCCTCTGCAGAGACAGCGGTGCCGGTGGATTGGAGCTGTGAGCGTGAGGGATTTGTGCGTAATTAGCTGAAACGCTCACCCAAGCGAGCACAAAAAGTTAAATTTTAAACTTTTTGAACTATACTCCTTTTTTTAGCGGTATTTCACTGACACTCTGCTTCACTTCCAAGATCAAAACCTTGCTTCATGGTAGAAATATATTTTATTTGAGTCTTTGGAGTACGTGGACAGCAAAACAGCGCTGCCAACTTGCAAGTCCCATTAACAAGTTGTGCAAACTTAAAATTGTGCAAAGCCTGTGCATGAAAAAAGTCATGACTGTGAGAATATATGAATATATTGATGCAATGTTAACAGAGTGACAGACGGAGTAATTGGATCCACTGACCACTGTTTTAAATCCGTGGAATCCAACCCTGTCCATTATTTATTATATTTCTGTCGGTTTCTCGGTGCCTCCACTGAAACAAAATGTTCAAATGTGTTTCTGTTTTTCTGAGTTTGGCCCACATGAAGGCTTTAGGGATACTGTTTCACTTAGCTAGGCTTCAAAAGCAAATTTGCGAAGCAGTACTTTCTCAAGAATAAAAGCTGAAAATGATTTGATTTAGTGGAACTTCCACAGAATGAGCCAGTTTATAATTAAAAAATATCTCAGATAAAAGGCTCATTATACATGAGAGGTGGTCCACGTGAGACAAGGGGGACAATAAAGCTTTGGGTCAGAGGTTGAGGGCGGCCTGCCTACTACGCCTCTCCATCAGTAGCCAATTCACAGTCCCCTGGACCACAGAATAGTGATTCTCTGTCTGTGTTTGACCATATAAGGTGCGGATGTAACATTGTTGAATGTGGAGACATTCTGGCACAAATGAAGGGTTAGAAGACTCTGCCCATTATCTGTGCCCTCTGGCCTAGTTGGGCGAGTCATCCAAGGATGGGCAGCCAGTCTGCCAGCCCGAGGCCAGACCTCGCTGACTGCCAGCCCCCTTGTGCCACATGTACAATGTCAGCAAGCTTTTGTTGGTTGGTCTCAACAAAGCTGTGCAAAACAATTAGAAACACAAAATTAAATAATTGTCATCAATTAACTTGAAGAAAGTTTAAAAAATGTAAAAAATTTCCAGATTTGACTTGAGTACAATAGCTTGCTGATACCAGCGTTCAGTCAGCTGTCCTCCACCCTACTGTACCTCTCGCCCTTGACTGCCACAGTTTGGCCGGGGGCTTCTTTGGCCAGAGTTGACAGATCATGGAAGGGCTGGAAGAAAGACAGGACAGGGGCAAACAAAGGCGGAAGCTCACTGCCATGCCCTTGAATGAGAGCTGCTCTAACAGACAGACAATAGCCACCTTGCACTTCCAGCCAAGTCAACTTTTCACTCATCTTTCCCTGTTTTGTCTGCCTTTTTTAATAATTTGAAAGTTCGCCTTTCTCATTTCAAAGTCACCGTCCACCCTTTTGCCCCCGCCGTGACAGCCAGGAGAGAGCGAATATCTCTAGGCAAGATGGTGAAGAGAGAGTGAGCATTATCTCATCCAGGCCCACCGGCAGCAGAGAGACGGAGAGGAAGAATAAGAAAGGAAAGGGGAAGGTTAAACAAAAAAAGGGCCGGACAGGGGCAGCTTCGGCAGGGTAGGGAAGCAATGGCTGGCAGCACAAAAGAATGGTTCTCCCTCTGTTTTTCAGCTCCATTAATATCTGAGCTCCAGCCTGCATATATCCTCATTCATTATTCATGAAGCGACCAGGAAAGAACGCAAGCGGGGAGGAAGGTGGGAAAGCAAAGGCCAGAGATAGTTCCAATCAGTCCTGGTTTAAATGACACTGAGTGACAGAGCCCGGGGTTTTATGGCTCGCTGTTCCAATGAGACACCGCGCCGTGATAAACGGTCCACATCGGCCCACCGTTAATGACCAGTAGGACGTATTAGAGGCTGCACCAGTCGTAAAGCTTGCTACCCCACTGGGTAGCACATTTGCCCAAACTTACATATCACAGTCCTACACAGCTGCTGAGTGACCACTACCCCATATTTTACTAACCTGAACATGAGCTGAGTTAAAGAGCGACTGGATACATTCTGAAGGCTTGCCAAAACGCAAAAAGGGCGATTGATTTATGTGTTATCAAAACATTCAGGCTATCTGAATTACCTTCATATCACAATAGCTATGTTGACATGGACAATATTTCTTCATTCTGATTGAAAATTTCGAGTCAACTGTCAACCCGAGTCTGGTGTTTACATGAACCAACAAATGTAAATCGGAACAGCTGTGTGACATACACATCATCCATTCCTTCTCCTCGTCAGATTTTATTTATTTTTTAGGCGCAGCAGATCAATTCACCTCAAAAGCCACCATCTTTGGTAAATGGAAAAACGTACATCACTACGCATTTACTCCAAAAAGGCGGACATGCACAGACAGAACACTGCCGGAAAATAAGCAGTTAATATTGTTTACATAGGACAATTTTTATCTTGATCGCTTTATGAAGAGGTTTAAACTACCCCTCTGCAAGCGATTTAAATCTAGGTCAGTTTGGGCCAGACTGTTCTGATTGAGGTGTTTAGATGGAGCTTTTTTATTCTGTTTGGGCTTTTAAACCGATTACAATCAAGATTCAAGATTCAAGATTCAAAGGTTTAATTGTCACATGCAATTATACAGTACAGTACAGCAGCAGTGAAATGGAATTGCAACCACTCTGTCGACTGTGCAAAAAAATAGTGCAACCAGAAAATACAAGTTAGATAAGAAAATAAAACTGAAAAAGAGAATAAAATAATAGACTTAAAATTAAATAGAAAAAAATATATGTATACATATTATAAACAAGAAATAGATATAAATAAGAGACAAAGACAAAAGTATTTACAGAAAAAGAAGAAGCAGAAGTCTGAGCGGAGCTGTCGCCACAGCGTCCGGCCACAGCTGCTGGTCAAATGTTAGGCTCTATGTAAGTGCAGCTACTGTTATACTTAAGTTAATTAGCATGTAAAAAAAACAAGACTGACGATGAATTAGTCCCACTAAGTATTGTGTAGCCAAAGCCTGATCATCCTCTGTGCCATAGGCCTCCATGTTTTCCAAAAACTATTAAAAACACAAATGAGACACACTGGTGCACTGGGGAACATTTTCAATCATTATGATGAACCCAGGCACTGTGGTTTATTTTAAGTTGAAGTTTAAGTTGTCCCACTCTCGGAAATACCAAAAGTACAAAATGTGTATTCATCCACTGCTGATAGTCCCTAAGTAAGTTATTACTCCTGTTTGAGTACCATTTACTTAAAACTACAGTGTCCAGCTGTTTTAGTTAGATAATCAGCCTTTTTCTTTAAACTAAAGGGGTATATTCATGATCCATTTTTAAAGATTTACTTCTGAAGGAGGAATTAATGCATAGTCGTATATAGGGCTGTCAGGTTTTCACCACAAGATTATTGTGGCCAAACGAATTCCTGATAACGATATTAACACGACATCTATAGAAATTTGAAAAAAAAAAATGCTAGCAACTGATTCAATCTTTAACTTGGTTTACTGTGTGCTTTGTCTCTTTTTTGGCAAATAACTTACCCTCAAAATGAGAGTGGGAGGTGGAGAGAGTCTGTAACTGTAAAAAAGCATACACAAATAATAATTACACTCTCAATTACACCCCTAGTTGTATGTGTACAGCTAATCCTGAAGGTATTGAGAAATTAACTGTAAGCTTTGTTTTTGTTCATTGGATTTATTGCCAATAGCTAAAAAAAATAGAAAATCACAGGTTTATATGTCGGTCTTTAAGTCCCCAAACTAACCCTAAACTACATTATTAACACAACCCATCAACTGTACAACATGTTTTATTCTTTACGAAGAAGTCTTGCCTCCTTCGTCTGTGTTCCAGTATTCTTTATTAAGCTCTTAAATCTTTTTTTCTTTTGTGATTACGTATTTCATGCAGTTAATATTAATACTATTCTATTTTCCCCTTGTGTGCTTAAACACTCTTGAATTGAACTGAATGCGATGCTGAGACAGATCAGTGAAACCACTGTCCCTCAGGCACTGATGTCACTTTAAAAATGCCACACGCCTACCAGGATCATTGTTCAGAGATTAGTGAACAAAAATGAAAACAAGCCCTCAATGAATATGTTACAGTAAAAGGGATTTCTTTTTAAACAGAATGTATAGTAAGCATTTTGCAAAAGACTCAAAAATATTTTAGCATCTCATGGGGCATCTGGTGAGTATGCCTTCACTGTCTGCGTGTGTTTGAGTGTGTGTGTGTGTGTGTGTGTGTGTGTTTTCCTGAAGTCTTAGAAATGGTAATGCCCTTAACCCCAATGCAGGGAAGACTTAACAGTTGGTATTGACTTTGTGAACATTTACCATTGAGGATTCAGACTATTCAATTCTATTTCAACTGAGGGCTGCAGACGGAGAGGGAGGAAGTCCCTAGGCTCCATGTTGCTCACACACAAACACACACACACTCTGGCATACACAAGCACACAGCGGCACACACACTCAGACTGCGTGTTGAATGTGTTATTCTCCAGTGATATCGACTCAATCGGATTTTAACCCCTCTCTGCTGGAGCCTTACAGAGACAAACGCTCTCAACATAACAAAGGCTGTGTGTGTGTGTGTGTGTGTGTGTGTGTGTGTGTGTGTATTTTTGATTGTTGTTTCAGATGTGTAGCCCTTTGAATAGCCGACACACATGGGACTACAAATGTGCCACTTGCGTCAACGTAAATCAAAATAAAAACTATAATCTACATTTTAAGACCTTGAAATCAACTCGGTCCTTAAAGGAATGGTCCCACATTTTTGGAAATATGCTTATTCATGTTTATATTTTATTTATGTCTGTTAAATATATGTCTACAACCAGCAACCAGTTAGCTTATCTTAGCACCAAGATTGGAAACAGGGGTAATAGGGACAGTTTCTTGGGTGGGAGCAGTAACTTCCTGGACTTTCTGCTAGCTGTCTGGTAACTGGGTCTGTTAACAGAAAAAAACATAAACCCCCATACAACTAATTTCTGCATTTTAATTTTCTATAGATTGAACAAACTCGATAAAAAAGGTCAGTTATTGAGCTTTAGAGGTGCTGGTCTGGGGATTTGGTCACTGCTGGGCAGGCCCAGGCAAAGGTGACTCATCAGATTTAGACTGTGGGCAGAAGGCCTCATTCAGAGAAAATAAGGTGTTGCATTTGAGTATCATTGTTTGGTGCCTGAACTAGATAGTGCCCAGTTTCAGGCTCCTGGCTTGGAAGCAACAACTCTTTCAGAGAGGCTTTCTGCATAGTATGCAAGTATAATAGCAGCAGGCTATATTTATCAGTCCCACCAGGAAGTTGCAATGTTGCAATCGCCAATCCCTGGAAATTCAGCACAACCTTGCAATTTTGTCAAAACACTGCATCATTATGATGATGGGTCAAATTTGCAGGAAACTTTGGCCAAAGGAAGTGGTGATTGCAACATTGCAGCTTTCCTAAGGGACTGATCCATAATTCCATTTTATAGCGAAGTTTAATGTAAAAGGATTGAACAACAATGTTGTTGACCAGCAGGTCTGATCGCCAGCTTATGTGATTTGCAACCACAGCGTGACATTGGTTGCATTTCTCTGACAGTTGATTCTGTTTAACAGTTTTTACTGGGCTGCTTCATTTTTCGGTAACCCCTGCGGTCGACATCGCCGCAGTGGTGACGGGAGAGCTGGCGGTTTCGCCGCAACACCTGGTTTGGTCTGAATGAGACCTAAGCCTGCCATTGGCCGCCTTAGGCTGTGTGTTATCATTTTCGAAACCCCTATAGCTACTGGAAATGACAAAAACCTCTAAGCTAGCAAACTACTCACTGAAAAGCTAGCAGCTGTTATCTTTTTTTTTCTTACTGCAAGGGCTCGTCTGTCTACATTTAAAACAAGTTCCCCCCAACACTGTCTTGCAATGACACTATCGCTGCATCCTGGACATTGTGATGCCGCTTGACAATTGTGATTTGTTTAAAGAAATACAAACAAACCTCAGCAGCTCTCCTCCGTAGCAGAAAGAAAATGGGTGCAGCCAGACAAAGCACTTTGGAGAAATGTCTGAGGACTAAGCTCAGGCTAGCTGTTTCTAGTCTTTGTGGTAAGATAAGCGACTAAATCTAAAATCCATTTTTTGGCACATCCAGATTGTATCCACGTTGATTTTAGGATGTCTGGAAAGCAAAAAAATCACATGAAATGGGATTTCTGCAATCCAAATTTGGAGGTGGCTTGAAATGAGATTCAAATCGGATTTGTGTCTCAGTCCAGACGCTCATATTGGATTTGTGTCCAAGTGTCACTCACAGCACGACACATGACGATGTGAAATCCAAAGTCAAGGAAGTGCATCAGAGCTGCTGAGCAGAAGCCATGCTGCTACTATCAGAGCGGTATAAAGACAGCACAGACAACAGAAGTCTGTGGACAGTCATGCTGAAATAAACTGTCGGCTCCGCAACTTGACAGCCTGATTGTTTGGAGAGCGAGATGATGGATCTCCATTTCTCATGCTTCTGCATTGGAAAGCCGATTCACCGGCGTATGTAGTTACTGGTGCCAATGTCGTTACCACAGCAACCCATGCAGACAAATTAATTATGTCTGGGCACAAAAATCTGATCACTTGCACATAATAGTGTAGACAGTCTGTTTTAAAGATCTGATTTGAGAAACAAATCTGATCTGCAGCAGTCTGAACATAGCCTTATTTAGCAGGAAAATATGAGAGTGGTATGGAACTTCTCATCCAGCTAACTCTCTGACAGACATTTTCCCAAAATGTCAAAATGTTCCTCTAATGTGTGACTCATTTCACTTTGTAGTTATATGAATTTTTACACTTTCTCCAACATTCTTTGTGCAGTGGACTCTGTGGTTTTCTGTCTCTGGCCTGTTCTTAAACTCTACCCATGCTCTCTGAGGATTGATTCCCCACGGCCACACATCCTACCAGGACACCCCCCTTCAACCACCCACATCATTTATACATGTGAGCATTAGGACTTGTCACAGCCTCTCAGTCAGGCCCTTTATCAGCCCAGGCCATAGATTCTCATTAAACGGGTGAATCCCCTGTCCCTGACACTTGGCCATCACGTCCACTCTGCCATCTCGCCACCACTGACCATTTGTCCAATTCAACTGGACAGATAGCCGTGGAGTGACTGTGCTATTGTCTCTCGGTGCTAGTGCAGCATGTCCTCACTGCTATCATATCATACTGGCAAGCAAACACGCACTCTTAAGCAGCTGCAAGTGTACACAAAGAGATACCTCACGTTCTGCAATTAGTCAAAAACCCCATCCAGAGCCAAAAAAGTGTTTTGCATGTACATCAGCGTGTCTCTGCTTACTGTAACTTGACTGGATGATTGTCTAATCAGTTTAACCAGTGGTCAAACACGGTCAGGCGATAGCCAGCGCTGTGTGGTCACTAGATAAGAGGCGCTACTCCTCGAAGGCTGGGCTAGCTGCCTCGTTAGTGCTGGGTCAGTGAACTGCCGTCCAGATTTCTAAATGGCCACTCAAAGCCCAGAACCGGATTTGTGTGAGCTTGTGTGTGTGTGTGTGTGTGTGTGTGTGTGTGTGTGTGTGTGTGTGTGTGTGTGTGTGAGAGAGAGAGAGAGAGAGAGAGAGAGAGAGAGAGAGAGAGTCTGGTGTTACTGCTATCTCTCTGGACTTTCTTATGAAGGCTCACTGTTTACTGCAGTTAACCAAGTCCCCTCAGTGTGTCTTCACAGGGGGGGGAAATGTTTAATAGGGATGTTTGTATACCTGTGCTGTTGCTGACTTGAGATTAGAGTCGAGCTGCCAAGTTTTTTTCACCTTATGCTGAGGATGTACACACACGCTCCTGAGGGGCTTTGTTGTAATATTGAAGCGGGTAAATATCAGCGGCATACAGTATTTAGCAGGCCTGAATAGAGGAGTCCTCACACTCTTCTAGCCTCTTGACCCTGTGTCTTTCTCTGTACACACACACACACACACACACACACACACACGCTTATCTCCAGCCCCTGACCCCCACAACAGAGAGGCAGTGAGGTCTGTACCAGGCGGCTGCTGGATTGACTGGCAGTTCATGTGTCCACGGAGAGACACAGTCAGTGAATGTGTATGTATGCGTGTGTGGTTGTGTGTGTGGTTGTGTGCTATACGGGCCCAGTCTGGCAGCAGAAAGCAGAATCTCCTGGGAGGGCCGGATGTTGGGTCAGGAAGAGAGGAAAACAAGAGCGGAGGAAGAGAAGAGGGATTGGAGAGGGAGATATACATGGAGAACATGAATCTGTCTATATATATATATATATATATATATATATATAGACGTGTGTGTGTATTTGTGTGTGTGTGTACGTGAAATGTAAAAAATGGATGCATCCTCTGCATCCTGCACCTCCTGCTTCATCAGGTATTTGTTTGGCATATGGGAATCTCTCCCACAGCCACGTACAAACATATGGAGTACATATGTGGGGTGAATCCACAGTAGATTTTGATTTATATATTCATCTTCATGCAGTGTCTATATTTATATATATATATATATATATATATATGTATATATTTTTGATATTATACATCAACATTTAATGGCAGCAGGAGGGTGGGAGCCAACACATTTTTTTCCACCTCTGTTTGCACCAGATCTGTCACTACATGGGGGGTAGAGAGAATGTCATGGAGGAGGTATGTCTTTCTTCATCGTATCCATCCACATAGTATTTTAATTGGGTTCTTCTTCCTCCGCAGAAAAAAGAGAGGGAACAGAGAGGTGAGAGGAGGAATGAATCATGAAGGGGTGGAGGGGGGGAGTGAACGTGCTGCTCCGGGTTTCCATCTTCACCTCTCCAGCTATGCCGTCTCACCATTGTGGCCCTCACAATGACTACACACCGACGCACACATCTATGCACGTGCACTTCAGCTAGCCTTCGGTGCTATACGGGCTCGTATTGAACCTTATTGAACAATGGAGCAGCTGACATTCCTTCCGTGTTGGATGAGACTGCCTCATAGAAACATAATAATAATGCTAAACCCAAACCGTCTCCCAGTGACTGTCAAACACTCCCTGAGCAATGGACAAACTGATCGAGCCTGGGAAACGGGACAGAGAATGTCTGCAGCGAGGAGAGAGCGACTACATATGTGTGTGTGGATGATATGTGTGTGTATAAATATGGGAGTGAGCGGGCATGCTCGTGTGTTTGTGTGTGTGTGCGTGCGTTGTATGTTGATGGTTGATGTACAGGCCTGGAGGGCAAACGCTCCAGGCTTCTCTCGTTAAGAACCTGTCAGTCATCGGCAGAGAGGAACCAAAAGGAGTCCAAATCGCAACACTGAGCGCGTGTGTATGTGTGTGTACACGTGTTTGTGTGTGTATAAAATGCATTCAGCCACTTGGCTATTCCCAAAAACAAGTGAGGAGAGAAACGTGTGAGAATGGGGGATGGCTGTGGTGCAGCGTGAAGGCACACTGCCCTCCAGTGGTTTTCAGCTGCTTCACCACCACAGACGACACAGACGTGTGTTGTGAAACTGACTTTGCTGAACACAACATGAAGCCTTCTCGTTCGCTGTGAAGGCTTGAGGATGAAAAGATGTGTAAAATGTATTTCTTAAACATGAAGGTATGGCTTTTTGTGAACAGTATAGCTGATGAGGATGTGTAAATAAAGCTTTTTACAATGTGCGATGAGATTGTGCACTTCAGAGCTCAGACAGGAAGTAAATAAAGGAAGTGTAAAAGAGGTTGTTCTGACTCTAATCTTTAACACTCTACACTGCCCTGCTAATACAAGTTGTATGTCTCCATTTAGTTCAACTAAAAATCTTGTTTCTGGTTTGGATTATTTTGTTTTTATTTATGTACTTTTTCCATTTTTATTCCTTAAGCACGAGGAGTATTTTTCAGTCTGAGCTTGGATGAAGCATCTTGTTGGCTTCAAATTGTGTTTTTTTTTTTTTTAAATCAGGAAGACGAGCCGGATATTCTGCGATGTGTGATCATGTGCAACCTTTAATAAAGGATGCCGTTCAGAACCAACCAGATTTATATTTATTTGATCATGTATTTATTCAGACTTTTGTATACATTTACTGGCTAAATGTGTAACAAACACACAGCACTTTGATACAATCAGCACAACTTTTATGATTTTCATCATCTTTGACCCAACTTTAATATCATGTTCTTTCCTCACACTACCAAACACTTTCAAACAGAATAATGATGATTCTGTTACAACAAAAATGAAAAATAGATGCTTTTTCTTGCCAATACCTGCTAAAGACTCTCAAAAAAAAGTAGTTTTTATCACTAAAGATCACTCTTGCATGATAAGAGAAACACAGCGGAAGTGTCATTGAGTAAATTATTGTTGATGTTTTGCATACAAGTCTATCATGGCCACCGTTTTAATGATGCCCAGCGAGCGTCTTTAAACTATATCTGAGGTGTAAAACTTCAGTTGTGAAAAACAACAGCCATATGTTGAAAGGAGTGAACTGCAGAGCGACAACATGTGAAACCCTTAACCCACATACAATACAGAGTGTAGGTGCACTGTGCAAAGAGTAAAGGAGAAACTGCATCTGCATCTGGGCGTAGCGCACATACTGGCATGCTCATGCATCGCTTGCAATCCATTTTTATCACACCTCCCTGTGGTCACAGCTGTGACTGCACAGAGGAACTAACAGCACCAGCTTCAATTGATAGTCTGAAGCCTCCCTCCTCCAATGTCCTCACTGCCAGTGTAACAAGCTTTTGTAGACGTTTACTACATCTGAAAAAGGGAGGATAGAAGAAGTCATGAGTGGAGAGGAAAGGAGAGGATATGAGAGAAGGAGACAATAGAGGAAGCGAGATTAAAGTTTTGAGCAACAACCCAAGATTGTAGAAATTGAAGAAAAAAAAAAATTGGGGAAGCTGTGACTAGTTTCTCATCCAAACCACGCCCCCTTCCTCAACCTCCTCATAAACATCTAGAGCTTAAAATAGAGGCCAGAGACACTTTTACTGTTAACACCAACAACTATGCAAACTCTCATCACGCAGTAGCTGGAAATCAATGAACACTACCTGCCCTCACTCGGTTTACCATCTCTGCTTCTGACATTTACTTTGATAAAAGAGGAAGTTTCAGTTTTACTTTTTGACTGTTTTCAGTTCTTTGCACAATAGTAATAGCGTTGGGAATGTACCTAATCTAGGTAAAATCAGTATTTCCCCCTGATTTCATACCTAACAAAAGAGTCTGTTATGTGGGAGGAAAGACATTGTCTAGTTTCCCTTCACCTTGCTGCTTCACAAGTTTCTCTCTGATGGATGTGAAACAGGGAGCTGCTACAATGGAGCTCATTGAGCCTAACCCAGGTTAGTTAAGGTTAGAGAGAAAAATAACAATGTGATATAATGATAATGTAACTCAGATTTTGGTTTGAAAGATCATTTCTTTTAAAGTTTAACCTCTGATTTCCTCAGTGTACCATGGTGTACTTCAAACACATGTTTTCATGAGTTCGCAAGACATTAAACTGAAGTATACTGTATTACAGCCTCAATTTAGGACTGATATAGGAATAATACAGATGACATGTGATACAGTCCACAGTTTGTGTACCAGAATAATTATTACCTCTACTAAGGAGGTTGTGTTTTCACCAATGTCTGTTTGTTGGTTGGTTTGTCAGCAGGATTACACAAAAACTACTGAACCGATTTCCACAAAACACGGATGGAGGATGGGTCTCAGCCAAGTAAAGTAAGTAAAGCAGTGGGATCCATAATATCGTGTAAGGCAATGCGACTTGGGTTCTGTCCAATCACAAATAAGAACATCGTCCCTCCATCATTTTCCATCATGTGAAATGTTGTTGTGTTTTGACCTTCAGGGCCACCGTATTAAGCAGGTATAGGTAGTTTAGAAGTGATTTGTCCGATACAGGGCTGTTGAGTTTGATATTGGACTAGGCTTGAGGGACGTTGGGCTTTGGTGGAGGTATGCTCTCTACTGAGTCCCAGTTTAGTTTGTTTGTATGTATAGACAAATAGCACACACATATATCTATACACCTTACCATAAGACACATGACATTAATCATTTTAAACTGTGAGGATTTTGGCTGCTGTTGATTAGTTAATGATATTTAGATTGGTTAAAATCAAATAAGTGAGCTTTAAAGGTGCTGGTAGGCCTTTGTCTTCATCTTTGGATAGAGCCAGGCTAGCTGTTTCCTATGCTAAGCTAGGCTTCTCATCAAGCTATCAGCAAGAAAGCAAATAAGGCCATTTCCCTAAATGTCACACTATTCCTTTAAATGATTTTATGAAAACTACAATACAGAATGTGGGGTCAACAATGCAGGCTAAGAAGCATGTTGTACTAGAGCGACTTTTCTTGGCTGAATGTGTAACGTGAGCAAAAAAAACTACCTACAATACTCATCCAGTGGACAGAAGTACCTGCTGGCCAATGATTCACCTCTTTCACTTTCATTCACATGACTGAACTATTTTGCGCTGGGTCTGTATAAAACTGCTTTCAGACAGCAGATGCACACATGGCACTCTCTCTGCTGTACTGCATGTTCACCCAGTTGACACATTCATATGAATCAACTGTAATCTGTCCAGTCTGCAGTCCATACACTTTACTGATGAACAAGAAAAGGACTCATGAACAATTATAAATTAAACGTTTAAGTTTAGGTTTTGTGTCTCTCCTCTATTCATAGGCACACTCTGTCTCGTCTGCCCACATGCTTTCTGTTTCTATCTCTAGATACCATTATCTTTCTTTGTTTCTCTTCTCTCTCTTACATTTGAAAATATTGTTACAGACTGATTTAAGCACAAAGGTTGACACTAGAAAGTTTTCACATGTATGTCATGAATGTGGGATGTTTCTCTTTGATCATATCAAGCATACAACAAGGAATTTTCAACTGATTATGAAACCGTCTAAATTTAATACTGATGTCTCTCTATGACCTACATACACAAATGAGAAATCAAGCGAGAAGATTGGCTCTTTCTGTATGGTTATTCTTAATGGCTGCCACCACGTTAGATTACAGAAATTTAAATAACCGTTTTTTTAAACGTGGTGCTCAGGATGAAGTCTCACAGCCTGAGGAGAGAAGTTGCCCTGTAGTCGGGTGGTACGGCGGTGGATACTTGCCAGACGGCATCAGAACAACCGGTTTATAACATAACGTTATCCTGACACAGGGGGCTGGTCACCAAAGCTGGGAAATGTACGTTAAATCCATGTAGGGAGGAGGACTGCGATGGAGGTTGGGCAACTAAAAGCACTCAGTCAAGTCAAGTTAGGAGGAGACCGTTACATAACCACAACCTTTCACTGATCATGGAAAAATTGTGGTCAATGTTGAATTATAAAAGTCAAAAGTGACAAACTGAATGAAACAGAACGTTGACTGAAACCACAAGTGTTGAAGTCTATTAATTGGACGCCCATGCACAACACCAAACTCCACATCCATATATGAACATCACATTGTGTTGCCATGGAAGTGAACATAGATAGCAAACTGCTAATGCAGGATGAATGTACGTTATACATTGATAAAGTTCATTGGAGGTTGTGAGAGGAAACATTTTGTTGATGGTCTTGATAAAATGTTTTAAAATGATGCAAAGAGACTAAAAAGTTCCTATAGATAGGTGGATACAGCTGTCATGGTGACTCTCAAGCTTGAGCAGCATTGTAGGGACACACATTTCAGTCAGGTTTGTAGTCGGAGGGGGGTCTGATAGCTGGCATCGTTCTATTTCTAGTGGATCATCTTTTGAATTTTTCCAAATGACGTACAGCTTCCAACTAAAAATCAAAATAATCATAGTTTTAATTTAAGCTCAACACAGGAAGTATGACAGTGTTGGACAGAGATACAGTGGTTAGCTGACACTGCCCAGTGAGTCATTTGTCAGGCCATGTGACTTATGTTTTCATTTTGTGGTTGCTTTGAGGAAAAACAGAGAGAAGCTCAAATTAACATGTGTAAATGTGCGTCATTATATCGTGCCATTCAGACCAAAGAAAACGTCTTTCATTCACTTTACAACCTGTGTTCGTTGTGGGGATAATAAGAACAAAAACTAATACAAATACTAATAATTGTCCTTTTTTTAACCTTTATTTATTCAGGGAGGGTTCACTGAGAGCAATGCTCTCTTTTTCAGGAATGTCCTGATTGCATTCACACCTGAGCAGCTGGGGTTAAGGGCCGTGCTCAAGAGCACCTCAGTGTTGGTAATGGGGCAAGCAGTGCTTTGATAAAACTAAAATCTAAAAATAATAAACTGGAGAGAAGAAAAAAGCCAACAAACTCACTGATATTTTTGGTCAGTGAGTCACGGGATGACAACCACTTCTGTCGGTGGCACGTTTCTGTTCACTTCCATTCTCTCCCGACACTGAATCCAGAACCGCAGCTGCTCAATTCTGGCATTTTTCTTTTTGTTATTACTAGGGCCTGAGTGCTGACTGGTCCAATGCAAGGAGTAATTATTATTGAAAATAATGTGAAAATATTTCACACACAGTTTATCACCTGCTGCTCATATCCAGCTCTCTCTCAGTTCTCTTCCCTGAGTCAGTCCTGGTCAGAGCTGGTGTAAATCACCTCTGTACTGTATCCCCTGTCTTCAAACTGCTATCTGTTGGTCTCAGAGGTTGTGTTCAGTCCCAGTCTGGTGTTGAGCTGTGATCACTGGGAGGCCGGTTGACTGAGCCCTGCCATTTCATGGTGTGGTCCACACTTGAACATAACACAACATGTAATTAGAGGGTGTACAACGGTCATGAAAATTCAGAACCATGTTAACCGTCCGGTGTCTTGTAATGTGGCAGAGTCTGCCGCTCACCCAGACATGGGTGCTTTAAAGGATAGGTTCACCCAAAAATGAAAATTCAGTCATTACACTCTCACCCCCATGCAGACAGAAAGACCTGTGAAGTTTCATAGTCCACAAAACATTTCTGGAGCTTCACAGCAAAACAGCGTCGCAGCATTCTCCTTGACAACTGAAGTAGATGGGGACTTTTTTAAAATGTCAAAAAACAACCACTAAAACACATAAAATGGCTCCATACAGCTAATCAGGTGTACTGTAAGTCTCTGTAAGTCCCAAGATCCCAAATTGATTTGAGGGGACTTTATTCTTGACACACGTTTGAGCTCATTCACCAACTTGAGACAGGGTGCGCGCTAATGCCTTTAGCTTAGCAGCTACAGTGAAGTTTTGTTTTGCTTTCAACAGGGTGTAACATCTTTTCAAGTCAATTTGGGACCGGGGTTTCCAGAGACTTTGTTTACACTAGCAAACTGTTAGTAGGCATTTTATTGTGAATTTTCATTTTGGGGTGAACTTATCCTTTAGTGTTTAAATTGGATTTACAAAGTCAGGTCATGGTTTGTAGGTCTATATCATCATAATCTGTTGTGTTTTAAAATATTAAAAACAAATAATATACATACACTTACTACTATAGTCAAATTCAAGATATGTTTACTTCCACTCAGGTACATTATATTCATTCAGAATTATTACATTGTTCTTAAGGAGGTTGCTAACTTTTTACAGCCTCAACATACATAAATAGAAGCAGCAGCCAAAGGGATAATTTGTCCTCCCTTATTAGATATACTCTCCATCTTTACAATAAAGAAAATAATAAACACTGCCAGTATTCTCTGCATTAAGGAAAGTGTGTTTGGCGCTCTAATGTTGGTTAAATGTCTGTGCGGCTCTTACGGTTGGATGCATTTTGCAGTGAGGTAGCACGTCGGTAGTGCTGGTCTATATGTTCTAATGATGTCAGTTCACATGGTTACGTAACTTTAAGGACCCTTACGCATCAAACCCAAAACACAGTTTCAATTGAATTGCATTAACCCGATGCTGCTTGTTTAAGAACCACTTCCTCATTACAAGAATCTATACTCTCAGAAGTGGAAATAGCCAAATACCATGTGTTTCACCGGTCTAGGAGGAAATCCATATTTAGACTGTCATACTAATAATGTGAGAAACACAGTATGTTCCTGTTGGGTTTCAGGTTCAAACTTATTTCCACTTAGATATATTATGACTTAGAAAGAAGGCAACCATCACGTAAACACTTTCAACTCTTCAGAATAAACACAAATATTATTTAAAGGTTTGACATGATGTATTTTGTACACATTGTATAGCTGCTGTAGGATTAATGAAAGGCTCCAGCAGCTCAGTATCTAACTGTCCAAACTCAAAAATGGTTCTGCTTCGTTGCGTGTATTATTTTCATATAACTGCATGAAATAGCTGACTGTGTTTCATCCAGATTCACATCAGCTCACCACCCAGTGTGTGTGAGTCTCGCTCCCCAGAGAGTTTCTCTACTCCTCTCCTTCCTCTTTTATCCCCTATTTTCTTGTGTATGTAAACAGAAGTAAAGCATTTTTGGGCTCCGAGGCAGAGCACGATGATCAAACACCATGCACGATCAATGACTTTGAAGAGATCTAACATCCCTTATAAATGTATTTCACACACAAGGAACAGCAGAAATGAAGAAATTCACTTCTGGAGCCAATGGCCACATGTTTTCTCTCTTTAGACGGAGAGAAGAAGAAGAAAAAAAACAGAGAACAAAGTTTGAGAAAGGAAGGGCTGCATCTTTTTTTCCCCTGCTCGTTGCAGCGCTAGCTCCTCGTGCGTTTTTGATTACATGGCCGTGTGTCTGTCTGTAGGCCTGTAAGCTGAAGAGCAGGGAGGAGTCAGAGAGAGAGAAAAGCAGCTCTAAGAAGTTTCATTAGATTATTCCTCTTTATGATCTGATTTCAGAAAGTTGAACAGAAGCCAATTTAGAGAGAAGACAATAACCAGTAAGACTCAATGTGTGTTTCATTTCTGTGTCTGTTCATAAAAAGATTAACTGTGAATGTGGAAACGGTCTTGTGTCTAAAAGCCTAACATCTCTAAACACACATTTCTGCTAAACTCTTCCTCTCATAAGTCAGAGGGTGTTCACACTTGAGCAAAAGCATGTAGAGATTAGATGAGAGGAGACTTCCTGTTCTTGGTGGCGTAGCTGAAAAGAAACTTCCTGTCACTAAATGTTAAGGTAAAGGCAGCCTCTTCTGGTGTGACATCACTCCCACTTGCTTGACTTGAAACCAGCAGTGAGGTTTAGGGTTTGGGGAACAAGTCCAGGAAGCTGCGTCAACTGATAAGACAGAAAACGTATGTAGCTTAAAATAAGACAACGTTTTTACCTTCTTATTATCTTAGAGTTGAGAATTCGGAAGTAAAGCTTCGATTTGGCGCATTAAATTTTTGCCTGTTGGTCCCCACCAGTACTATACTGTATGGTGTGTCGCCGTACACACCCTAACTCCTGGATATGGCAGGTCTCTTCGGTCTGAAGATCCTGCTGCTTTGGGCTGGAATCATCGGTTTGGCCAACTGTAAGTAAACAACTGCATCTTGTTTTGTGAAGGAAATGGTGTTTTATGAAGTTGTGTCCTCGTGTCTGTCATCTGAAAGTTCTCTAGGAGGGAAAAATCTGTAAAAGGTACAAAACATGAGTGATAGCTGACTGGAAGTGATGAGGTCTTTTATTTTAAACCCCTAACTTGACAGTTTTTAAAGTTTTAGCATTTGGTTGTTGAGCATGTGATCGTATTTATGAGAAAAGGTGAAGCACTTTCCACGCCTGAGATAGAGACATGAATCTGTCAGGACGCACCCTTGACAATTAGCTTGTTTTTTTTTGAAAGCCGGAAAACATCACCGCACAAAATGTAATCATTTAAAGCATAAACTGAGGGCAGGAATGACAAGCTACAGTATATCATGTCTTTGAGTCGTGCCTCTGTTTGTGCTACTTCACTTTTTTTTTTAAACTTTCCAAACCCAAGAACACAAGACAGTACAGCGCACACTTGTGATGTGAGAAGCTAAAAAAGTGACAGGTTTGTGAGCCCCTTTGGCAAAAGAATAAACAGTTATGTTCAATCAAAGACTGCTGTTAATAAGAAGACTCTCTTTAAAACGCATTCTTTCATTTGGTACAAGCTGTGGGAATTTTTGCAATCATGTTTCTGTTCTGCTTTGACATTGTGTGTATGATGTGTGTGCGTATGTGTGTGTGTATGTGTGAAAGAGGGTGGTGGTGGTGGTGGGGTTCGTGTCTGTCAGAGATGAGAGAATCTTTGGGGTGTGTCCCTACAAGCTCTTCACTTCAACCCTAGTGGCTGTGGGTGTATATGATACACATCTAAGTGTGTGTGTGTGTGTGTGTGTGTGTGTGTGTGTGTGTGTGTGTGTGCGTGCGTGCGTGCGTGCGTGCGTGCGTGCGTGTGCATGCATGCATATATTCGCGTGTTAAGTCAGACCCACCTTACTGCCTCTTGCATCACTCAGAGTTCTGCTACTGTTCAGCACATCAAATAATTTCTGCTATTTTCAGCTGAGCTGCTGTACACATGAGCTGAAATAAACCCTTGGCCCTATTTATTTCACCACATTGTCTTTAATGTTAGTCAGGGTCAGTATGTGCCAGTTGTTTCTCATGTACTGTATTTCTCAGCTAGTGTGGGAGGTGAGCCATCACGGTACACCGCATCAACAGACGTTTCTTATTTATATACGACTAAACTTTTCCATTGATTGAGCTTCAGTTTTTCATAAAACTGTGCACTGTTCAAAAAGAAGCTGTATTTCATTAAAAACATGAGGCTATGTTTTAAAATGTATAATGATTTACTTTTATTAACATTAATAACATAAAACCGGTGGTCAATAATAACTAAATTCACTTATTGTACTGAAGTACTGATGTGTTTTACGAGTACCCAAAAGTCATACATTAGTAAAAGTGAAGATATCGTGTTAAAAAATTACTTTGGTAAAGGTGAAAGTCCCCCATACAAATAGTACTTGAGTAAAAGTCTTTAAGTATCTGATGTTAAATGTACTTAAGTATTTAAAAGTAATTTTCTGGCAATAATTGTACTAACAGTAAGTATTGAAAGTACAAGTAGAGGTGAAATATTCATATTAACATGTTTTTACTCTATATACTGAATACTATGGGTCGACTCATTATCAGATCCAACAGTCAACATTTTTCAGAATCAGTGGTTTTTTGTTTTTAAGTCTAATTGATGATTAAATAACATTAAAGTGTGCTACTTTGACCCTGATGCAGCATGCAGTCTGTAAAGTAACTAGTAACTTAAGTTAAGTTATTAAAATAAATGTAGTGGAGTTAAAGGTTTAACATTTGCCTCCAAAATGTATTGGAGTGGAAGTATAAAGTAGCAGAAAATGGAAATGCTCAAGTATACTACAGATACCTCAAAACTGTGCTCAAGTACAGTACTTAAGTAAATATACTAGTTATAATCCATCACTTCTTAACGGACTGCACTACATTCTAGAGGATGATATTGTACATTTTACTTTGCAGATTATGATTTAAAAACCTATAATTAGCAAATAAAACACAATGCATTGTTATACAGTTCATTAAATCATACTTTACTAAACCACACTTAGAATCAGCTCAGATTCAGTTAACCACAACATTATAATGCTATTTACATGTAAATTATTTGGCAATAATTCAGTAGAGTAATATAACGTTAAACAGTATCTCCAACAGAGCTCAAAATACTTTTTGGCTTAGGGCATTACACATAATACTTGAATTAATTGTAATAGAGTATTTTTACAGAGTGGTGTTGCTGCTTTTACCCAGTGCTGGAAGAAGTATTCACATGCCTTGCACAACTAAAAGTGGAGATACCACAGTGTGAAAATATTTGTCCTACATTTCAATTTCAAGTAAAAGTAGAAGTACTGGCTCTGCAGAAAAATGCCGGGCCCTTGTGAGAGAAAATATATATTAAAACAGTAAATATCAGTCATGTACATACTGTACTGAAACATGCAGTTTGTATTAGTATTAAAAGTATGCACACAGTGTCGTTTAAACATTATGATAAATAACAGAAAATGTAGTGAACAGCTTTATCAGTGGAGTTAAATCTATCTAAAAACTTGGCTAATGCTATACAAGCTTTTTCTTGTGTTTCAAATTAAAAGTGAATATAAAATATGTTTTCGAGTAAAGAGTGGTCAGATCAACCCTGATAGCTAAACATCATATGAGTACCAGTTTAACTTAGTAAAACAAACTGTGTGAGAGTGTTAAGATGCAGATTTCCAAGCTTTCTTTAGCTTTAACAGTACTGAGCTGTGTGATCAAGAAGTTGACCACTTCCGTGTTCCACTCTGCGTTGTCTGTGTTTCCTGGCAGCGCAGCACAGTGCAGCGCAGCGCAGCGCGGGCAGACAGAGACAGAGCAAAAGTAAATGACTTGAGAATTCATGAAGAACAAAAGGGGAAGTGCAGTGTCTAAAATGAAGAAGTGAGGTCAGAGTTGTTCAGAATACTGCACGATTAAAGCAGCAACTGGGAGGAGGGGGGAGGGTGCTTGTCGAAGATCTGCTCTGCGGTGAATGCAAAATATAAGAAGACAGAGAAAAACTGATGGTGAACAGTGATAAAGAAAAAAACTGCTGCATGAGACAGACGCTGACACCGTATCAGTTTCTTTACTAAATGTCAGACGAGTAAATGGATTCAGGGACCGAGCCCTCTCACACATGCCGTCCACTACGGCGGACAGATATTTTGAAGCCATTTTGAACCATTTAAGTCACCTGGTGGTGGATCCCCAAAGCCTTGTCCACCATTCCATTTGTTTTTTTCTTTTCGTCATTTTAAAATATGGCATCATAAATTCAAAATGGTCGAAGGAAAAACAAGATGCACCATATACCTCTGGAAAATAACTGTTAAATCATCTTATTCTCAGAAAACCAGACAAGTCAAAAATAATTTTTCAACTAAATAAAGTTTATTCTGTGACTGAAAATATACCTGATGTTTCAAATTCTAATATATTTTCATTTGAAGAGTTTAAAGGGGCTCTGTGAAATGTGTTGCACTGGAAGCCGGTCATAAGTTTGTGTTAGCGGACTCCATTTCTTAACTAACGTTAGCATCTGTTGCTCTCTGTTAGCAGAGCAGAGAGACGAGGCACATCCTTTGGACTGACGGAAAATCTGACTCAAGTCCTTCACAAAGAAATCTCACAATCCAGCAGCATTAAACAACTTAAACAAATCCTCCACAGGCCTGGATAGGCAACTGAGAGAGACAGAGAAGGTCTCATTTTGCATGTCACGTTACAATCGGCCGATTTTTATCTAAATAGAGGTCCAATAGGCAGATTATACTCTTTGCTGCATGGTGTCCTCTGGAGTGGAAACATTTATTTTCAGTCACAGCAAAAAGACTTAGAGGGAAATAAAATATTGTTTCCGTCTGGTTTCAGAGGTGGAAAGTAACAAAGCACAATTATTTTGTTACTCTACTTAAGTAGATTTTTCAGTTATCTGGTTTTACCTTTAAAGTTAATAGTCTGAATTACATAAATATGACGTGTGGTTCAGTTAGCTTTGCACAGAAGTGGCCGGTAGAAATATTCTTCAGAGGGATACTTTATACTTTATACGTTGAGTAAATTTCAAAGGCTGTACTTTATTACTTTTACATGAGTACACATATGTGACTTCTTCAATAAGATATATTGAAAAAAAAGGTTATTGCTCTGACTTTTCACTTGTTTGAGAGTAAAAACACACACATTACTTTGAGATTTAATAATTCATGCTTGAAAGGCCTAGCAGCATTTGAGCTCTGATCATTACTAAGCTGCCTTTAAACCTCCTTCCTCTTCCCTGAATATTACAACTTCATTTCACACTCAACGCTGAAAAAGAAAGTACCCAAAGCACCATTTAAAACATCAACCGAACAGGCTTATTTGTAATTATTATTATTTATTTTTACAATGGTGCGGTTGAAACAAACTCAGTTATGATAAAATTAGAGTTTGGATTAAGTTTTCTCATCAGAAGTATTTACAGAGCACAGTGTCACTCACCTCACTGAAACAAATTCAGTCACCACAAAGTATAACGTGGTGAAATGTCACTGCAGAGAGCATGCATCGTTGCTCGATGTAGTGAAACAAGAATGCACAAAACCACATCCTGAGACTCATTGTTGATTGTCCCCCATCTCTTCATTACTCACTGCTATTATCATAAAGAACAAATGAACAAAGCAGCTAAGACATGTGTACAAGCCCTTTTTCTGCATCTTGTCTTAATACTAAGTAGGTAAAACTAATGTTATATCAGAATACAAAGTGTTGTATAGATTATTTATATTGTGAGCATAAAGCACACATTAGTTTAACTAACATTTGGCCACACAGTCATTTCTAATGAGTAAAAGTCAGGATATAAGAAAGGAAGTCCATTTGTGCATCAATATGAGCCAATCGTCTGTCCAAACTGAAACCCATTTTGTAAGTATGGGGAGGTTTCAAGCTCTTAGTGTGAAGCAGGAAGTAGCGGTTTGCCTCCTGGAATAGCAAGTGTGGCTCTTTGCAGCATTGTCATAGCAACCAGGTTGTACAGCGCGGCCTCGCACAGAACATCAGATGAAAATAGTCGCCTTTTCCTCTTTTTGAGCTGAACATGCTTCAGAAGAGTTTTATTGGTCTTACAGACGTGGACACTTTAATGAAACTTAACATAAAGAATATTTTTGTTGATGTTTTTGTCCATTTTCTTCATATTATATTCAGTGTACTGGAATGTTTTATGACAAAAAAGCAGCGATGATTTACACATGTTTTCTCTTTTTCTAGGTAACAACTCAACAGGTGAGTGACATTATATTTAACATTTAATTGTGCTACAGCCTACCTTCACCTCAGCCTTACACTGCTTTACACTGTCTCATCTCTCCATGGCAGCAGCAGCAGCAGCAACAAAGCCAGCAAAATGTCATAAATGAGTGTCCTCTTCAAGTGGAAATAATGTGTTCCTTGTACAATGAGTAGCGGAAGTATATTTTCTCACCTTTAGTAAGTAGTTTGGTAGACGTGGGCCTCCACTGTAGTGACCTGTCTCACCCAACCTGCTTGCCAGAATAAATGTTAGCTAAGTATGTTTCTGCAAAACCACAGATAAGTTAAAGCTTTACGTTTCTTTATGTTGCAGCTTTTTGTTTGTTTAGGTTAGATTTTTCTATTTCTCATCATTGTCACAACACTGTGCTTATGCTCTTGTTAGGTTTAGGCACATATACCACTTGGTTATGTTCAGGAAAACCCCAAAGTTTGGCTTAAAATGCCTGTTTTGGTTGCAACAAACTTGGCTAGAAGTTCTTCTTTAAAACAATCAAGTGGTGCCATGTTTACTAATGTTGAAACACCTTGGTCCCTCATCAAAAATATCCAGTAGTTTCACAGTTGCAAATGCTGTAACGGTGGTAAACATGTAACGTGACACATGAAGCATTTTGTACAAAAGGCAAAACAGTATGCCACGAACAAACTTGGATGTATCTGTGGTTTGCAGAAACTGCTAACATTATATCCTGGTGACTGGGCTACATTCAACCAAACTCAGTTAGCTAATAAGCATGTTAAAATTGTATCCACCTAACATGTTTGTTTGACTGCAGTCCTTTGGTGGAGAGATGTTACTCCACAATAAACTACACACAGTTATTGTTATGTTGATACATAGAAATTGCATTCTAATTTGTGCTCATTTCACAAAACGTTGCTCTGCCAAAGCTTGGAAGAAATCTGCATTTGCTGTTTTCATTCACATTCACATCCAGTGCAGGAAGTAGTGTGACATTCATGTCATGAGTGGTAAAGAAAAGTTGAAACTTAACTCACAGGTATTTTCCCATTCATTTCTTAATTGGCTTCCTTTAACTAACAATCACTTATTGCGCATAACATCTATACCATGATGTCAGGGTCTAAAATTAGACCCAAAAGTGAGTCCAACAACGAGCCAGATTTCTAAACTGATGTTGTGATTACTTCTTTCTCAACCTCTTTCCAGGTTATGTGAGGATACTCGATCTGAGATATGTTGTTATGATATTTATATACATTTAATCTCAGTTTGGGAAAACACTTGCTCAAACTCAAGACTCGATGTGTGTTTATGCTGTAGCATGAAGATTAGGATTAGAAAAGAGAAACCATTCTGTGTCGAGTGCTGTCAGAAATTAGATAAGTCAAACTCTGTGACGGTTCAGTATGCACCTTGTTTCCATCATAGGAACAAGGAAGTCACTGATAATGTTGCCAGTGAAACCTTATATATTTCCTGATTGTGGTAAAATCAGTTTGAACATGACATTATCTGGAAACTTTGAAAAACATGTTGCTACTTTTTGTTATCTACTGATCCTAGCTGGATAAGATGTGGGAGTTTTGTCCGACAGTGAGAAAGATAGAAATACATGTCAACAAGTTTCACTCATTTGTCTATCAGGGTCTTTCAAGTCAGAGTCTCATTAACTTTTGTTTAAAAATAGTTACTTTATATATTCATATATAATATATTTTGTATTCTTTAGTCAATAATTTGTTTATATATTAACTCAAATTAACTCTATGAAGAAGCTAAGCTAGGTAGCTGTTGGTGCAACATTATGACGACTCTGTACCACTGTACTGTACACCGAAACAATCCTGTGAACGTTGACAACCTTCAGGCGACTTTGATGATGTTTTACTATCAGGAATTTAGCAATAAGTCCAAAACCAGGAAGTATTTGAACTCAGAGCAGCAGGTAATTCTCAACACGACTCCTTTTCTGCTATTCTGGCTGTGAAGTCCAACTGAACACATGCAGATGAATACTGCATTTCCTCCTCAGACT